>NC_141042.1:39645000-39852500 GCF_052040795.2 Danio rerio
ACTTACCATTTGGGCATAAATGCATTTGCATTCATCCATGTGTGCATAGTCTTACCTAAAGTGATTTAAATGTGTATTCCTGTTGATTATAATTAGATTTCATGAGTTGTCTTCCAGATGGTTGTTAGGGCATTCAGAGTTGTTGCTAGGTGGTGATTTTAGTGTTCTGGGTGGTCACTAGGGTGTTGGTAATGTTGTTAGTTGGTTACTAGGGCATTTGGAATGATTAATATAGTGTTCTTAGTGGTTGGTAGGGTGTTTGGATTGTTGTAAGTTGGTTATTACAGCATTTGGGGTAATTAATGAGTGGTTGCTAGGGTGTTTGGATTGTTGCTAGTTGGTTACTAGGGCATTTGTGGTGATTAATATAGTGTTCTGAGTGGTTGCTATGGTGTTTGGATTGTTGTTAGTGGGTTACTAAGGCTTTTGGGGTGATTAATATAGTGTTCTGAGTGGTTGCTAGGGTGCTTGGATTGTTGTTAGTTGGTTACTAGGGCATTTGGGGTGATAATTATGGTGTTCTGAGTTGTTGCTATGGTGTTTGGATTGTTGTTAGTGGGTTACTAAGGCATTTGGGGTGATTAATATAGTGTTATTAGTGGTTGCTAGGGTGCTTGGATTGTTGTTAGTTGGTTACTAGGGCATTTGGGGTGATAATTATGGTGTTCTGAGTGGTTGCTATGGTGTTTGGATTGTTGTTAGTGGGTTACTAAGGCATTTTGGGTGATTATTATAGTGTTCTGAGTGGTTGCTAGGGTGTTTGGATTGTTGTTAGTTGTTACTAGGGCAATTTGGGTCATTAAAATAGTATTCTAGATGGTTGTTATGGTGTTAGGGTTGTTAGTTGGTTACTAGGGCATTTGGGGTGATTAATAAAGTGTTCTGATTGGTTGCTAGGGTGTTTTGATTGTTGTCAGTTGGTTACTATGGCATTTGGGGTGTTTAATATAGTGTTCTTCTGAGTGGTTGCCAGGGTGTTTGGATTGTTGTTTGTTGGTTACTGGGGCATTTGAGATGATTAATAGAGTGCTCTAGGTGGTTGCTATGGTGCTTGGGTTGGTTACCAGGGCACTCTTGGTGATTAATAGAGTGCTGTTATGTGGTTGTTAGGGCAGTCAGGGTAATCAGAGTTCTGGGTGTATATGGGATGTTTCGTTTGTTATTAGGTGGTTGCTAGGGCAGCCGGGTTGATTAATACAATGTTCTGAGTGTATCTAGGCTTGTTGTTAGGTGGTTACTGGGGCATTTGTTTGATTAATGGAGTGTTCAGGGTGTATATATTGTTTGGTTTGCTGTTAGGTGGTTGCTAGGATAATTGTGGTGATTGCTAGGTTAATTGTGGTGTATTGTTCTGGGTGTATCTGGGATGTTTGGTTTGTTGTTAGGTGGTTGCTAGGGCAGTCACGGTGATTAATAGAGTGTTCATGGTAGGGTTGTAACAATATACCGGTATGATGGTTTACCACGATTTGAACGTGCACGATTATCATACCATGAACAATTGCATATCAACGGTTTTAACCCTTAAAGACCGAGACAGCCGTCCGCGGCTAAAAATAAGTATTGCTCTTAAATGTTTAATAACTTTTGATCCGCTGATCCGATTCATACAATTCAAAGATTGGCATAAAGAAGAGAATCTCATCTTTCCAGTGCTGTATCACATAACATTCGCGGACTTTCAGAGGCTCCGGAATCAGTGCGGTTACGTCATCAAAATTTGACAACGCTGATTTGACAAAGAAACGCTCGTCACTGTGTCTCCGGACAAACCAGACATGATACATTGATGCATTGTCCCTCCTCCATGCCCAGATTGGTTCAAACTCGCTATATCACAACCAATAAGCATAGGTTTCGCTTTTGTTTGTGGACCAAGCTTTTTAAACAACACGGAATGAGAGAAAGGCATACATTTATACGCGGCTAAATAAAACGCAAAAAAAAAAAAGTTTTGCATGAAATAATTCTCGTACTAAGTACTTTTGCATGCACAGCAGCACAGAAACATGACAAAATAGTGACACAGCAAAGACGAACTGCTGCTCTTGCTGTTTTCAAAAGACGCAAATGAAGGTGCAGCTGTTTGTCTGCATTGCAGACAACCATATCCATATCCACAGACAACCATATCCATGCTGGCACATAAAACCTAAGGATGTTCCATTTTGAATCTAGTTTCGTTATGTAACTATTTATAGTATAGTAAATATTTATATCTATTTTTTACTAAGGATTTGCACCATGTTTATTTGGACTTTGACACATTATTTATTATTTTCTTATTTTTATTTGTTCATTGTAAGTGGTGTTGTTTATAGTAACTAAAAATATACTATTTGGAAAAAGTCAAATTTGCTTCACTGTTCTATTATTTTGTAACATTTGTAACATACCGTATACCGCGAAACCGTCAAACCGTGGTATTGTTTTAGACGATTATCATACCGTGAAAAATTCATACCGTTACAACCCTAGTTCATGGTGTATCTAGGATGTCCGGTTTGTTGTTAGGTGGTTGCTAGGGCAGTCAGGGTGATTAATAGAGGGTTCTGGGTGTATCTGGTATGTACGGTTTGTTGTTAGGTGGTTGCTAGGGAAGTCAAGGTGATTAATAGTGTTCTAGGTGTATCTAGGATGTTTGGTTTGTTGTTAGGTGGTTGCTAGGGAAGTCAAGGTGATTAATGGAGTGTGCTGGGTGTATCTAGGATGTTTAGTTTGTTGTTAGGTGGTTGCTAGGGCAGTCAGTGATTAATAGAGTGTTCATGTTGTATCTCGGATATTCAGTTTGTTGTTAGGTGGTTGCTAGGGCACTCAGGGATTAATAGAGTGTTCATGGTGTATCTAGGATGTTTGGTTTGTTGTTAGGTGGTTGCTAGGGAAGTCAGTAAGATTAATGGAGTGTTCTAGGTGTATCTAAGATGTTCGGTTTGTTGTTAGGTGGTTGCTAGGGAAGTCAAGGTGATTAATGGAGTGTTCTGGGTGTATCTAAGATGTTTACTTTGTTGTTACGTGGTTGCTAGGGAAGTCAATGTGATTAATGTAATGTTCTGGGTGTATCTAGGATGTTCAGTTTGTTGTTAGGTGGTTGCTAGGGAAGTCAAGGTGATTAATGGAGTGTTCATGATGTATCTAGGATGTTCCGTTTGTTGTTAGGTGGTTGCTAGGGAAGTCAAGGTGATTAATGGAGTGTTCCGTGTGTATCTAGGATGTTCAGTTTGTTGTTAGGTGGTTGCTAGGGAAGTCAAGGTGATTAATGGAGTGTTCTGGGTGTATCTAGGATGTTCAGCTTGTTGTTAGGTGGTTGCTAGGGAAGTCAAGGTGATTAATGGAGTGTTCTGGGTGTATCTAGGATGTTCAGTTTGTTGTTAGGTGGTTGCTAGGGAAGTCAAGGTGATTAATAGAGTGTTCTGGGTGTATCTAGGATGTTCAGTTTGTTGTTACGTGGTTGCTAGGGAAGTCAAGGTGATTAATGGAGTGTTCTGGGTGTATCTAGGATGTTCAGCTTGTTGTTACGTGGTTGCTAGGGAAGTCAAGGTGATTAATAGAGTGTTCTGGGTGTATCTAGGATGTTTGGTGTGCTGTTAGTTGCTTATTAGGCCACTCAGAGTGATTAATAGTGTTAGTAGGCAGTTACAGTGCTAGAGATCTGTGGTTGCCACAGTTTTGAGTCATTACTCTGCAGGGGATCATTTTAGCTACGTAAAACCAGTGTATTGATTACATTACAGTATCATTTCCTGTTAATGCACTTTTTTACAGCATTAGTTTTTCTGTTTGCATATTACTTCAAGTCACACGGTATGTTAGAACGGCAAACATTTTACACCCCAACATCCCTCTGACCGCCCTATGCCCAGTCAAAACACTATAGAAAAATAATAAAAATAAAAGAGTAATAACGTCAAACTAAGATCAAGAATAAATAAAGATAAGATTAAATATTAATGAAGAAGTAGTAATGATAAGAAATAATCAGATAGCCTGAATCGTTATTGCACATTTCTACTGTATTCAGTGACCGTCACTATTGTTTCCCCTTTAGTTGTTCTTTGTTTCTCTTCTTTCCCTCTACATCTCATTTAACTTCTGATGTGTTCTCCAGCTGCCTCTAATACATGCATTTTTGATCAGGCATCATATAAAACGCTTTATATCCACCCCACTGGGAGCTCTGTCTTTCAGACCTGCCTGTCTGAGAAATGAGATGGAATCAGACTGCTTCATATTGTTTATCGGCGACTCCTTCCTGCCCGCTGCACTTCAGCATTACCGTAAAATCAATTATCCACTGTAATGCACACATGGTCGAGCGCCACATCATGTGTACTTCCTGTTAAGTGCCTCATATTGCTAGCTTACCGATCGAAACATTACACAGAGGAGAATGCATCCATCAGTGTGTCTGTTCCGACCACAATCTAATCAGTTAAGACCACTGAGAGAGAGGAGTATTGAGCTAAAAATACACAGAAGCTGCAGGTCAGATAGTAAACATATTTAAGTCATAACTCATTTCCTGGGGAGTTATCTGGTACAGTACGGTACGGTTCGGGTCGGTACGGGTCACCTTTAAGAGGCTTGCATTTCCACTACCAAGGATACCCTTTTGGTGGGCGTGGTGTATGGCAGAAAGTTTCAGCCGACGTCATTTTCGCTTGAGAATGTTGCGTCCAGCAAGCGTTTTTGTCAGAAGAGCAGTATGAGAATTGGAGAACGGCGGACGCTGTCTTTTATCAGGAGTTCGTTCACATTTAGACACATCGCCATGCTGTTGTGTTCACCTAAATCTTCCAGATTACCAACAGAGGGCTAATGGTTAAAATAGACAGGGCAAGAGACCTGATGCACTGAGTCTGCATTCAGACCCGGGGATGAAGGGAGAAGTCCTCATTTATAGGGCTCTATTTTGACGGTCCATGCGCAGAGCGCAAAACGCAGGGCGCAAACGCTTTCAGGGCGTGTCAGAACGCATTTTTGCTAATTTACGGACGGGAAAATCCGCTTTGCGCCATGGCGCCTGGTCTAAAAGGGTTGAGTTTATTTTCTTAATGAGTTATAGGTGTGTTTTGAGAATAAACCAATTAGAGTCTCATCTCCCATTCCCTTTAAGAGCCAGCTGTGTCGCGCCAAGAGCGCATTCGCTATTTACAGGACGTAAAGTAAGTCTAAGTGGAAAAACTGAGCATTTCACAAGCAAACTGTTAAACAGAGCATCTACTGCGTGAGAATGAGAGATAATGGATCTACTTTCACTTTCGCTCTTGGATAGGGAAACCTTTACGCACATCAATTAGCCTATAAATAATTAATTTTGTTTGTTAAGCGCAAATATTCATTTCAAAACTATTTCTAAATTCAGTTTTAATTTCCAACAAATGAATAAATGAACAATATTAACCAAGTGTGCTCAAAAACCTGAGTTATATCCTAAAACACATGCTGTGCCCCATATGGTCTAAAACCTGACAGATGGACAAATGTAAGCTTGTTTTTAATAAAACAAATATAAATATGGATATAATAAATAATACTGCTAATAATAATAACATTATACAAAAGCAAATTGTTATGAATGAACTGAAAAAGCCTCCCGAGATGAAGAAGACATAAAAGCAGTGATTTTTCATATTTATGTCGGCTAGAAAATAATATGTTTTGTAATATTTTAATCCTTTATATTTATATTCTATATCTATTCTTATTATATCCTATATATTTCCTTAATATTTACATTTTTTTCATATGTAAAGATATTTGCCTATTGCTCTGTTGTGTGTATTAAGCAGTGTGTAAGCGAGGCGCAACTCTGCGCTGGAGTTTAGACCGGGTTTGTTTTGGTCTAATGAAAAATCTATTATAGTTTCTCAAAATAGCAACGCGCCAGCGGTCCGCCTCAGAACGCCTTCCTTTTTAGACCAGAACACCTATGGGCGCACATATGAGCGCTAATGCATTTGCTATTTAAACAGCGTAGCGCAACGCCTCAAAATGACTCTTGCGCCAAGCTGAAACTACCAAACAAGTATTTTCAATAGGAAGAAGGTCATTTGACACACCTGAAACAGCACCTCATGTGCAGCACCTGAAACTAAGGCCCCGTTTACACTAATGCGTTTTAGTTTGAAAACGCATAAGTTTTGCTACGGTTACGCCATCCGTCCACACTACGCCGGAGTTCTCGAGCACCGAAAACGGAGCGTTTCGAAAACGCTGGAGAGGCCGTTTTCATTCTAAAACGCTGCAGCTCCGTCTCAGTGTGGATGGGGAAAGACGGAGACTTCTGAAAACGGAGGCGGGGCTGCAGACATTCGCCTCTCTGATTGGGGCTTTTCCTCAATATTAAGTAGCCTAACACACACAGTTCAGTCCTGAATCTTCTCCGTGTAAGTTCAGACTTCGCAAGTTTGATCAAGGCTGCATCTCTTCTTCTCAGTTTGATATGGAAAACATACCGAGGACACGCGTCAATCTTCACAGGGAACAGTGTACTTTATAACTTCATTCACATCACCTTGGCTACGTTGTTTCACTTTCTCAACAATAAAATGTAAACTTGATATAAGGAACTGCCTATTTTTATTTTAATATTAACAACTAAACAGACAGCAGAAATGTTGAGGCGTCGTGCTGCATGAGCGTCATCTTCACTGTGTGGATATTTATAACAAAACGGAGCCGATAACAACTGCCTCCTTTCAATTTCAGTGAAAATACGAAACACCCTCTCTTTGCTGAATATCAGTTTTAATAATCGATAATGGCCATTATAAAAGTATAACATACAATAAGTTTATACATTATAGGAAATAAAGGCAAGCGATCAGTCAATATACAGAATGTAGGCTACGTGCTTATTAATCATTAACTTATCTTTCCAAGTAGTGCTCAGCCAAAACACGTTACCTGAGAACAAGTAATAGATTCCTATGACCAAAGTCAGGGAATATGTCGTTAGATAAAGACAACAAGATGAATGAAATATCACGTTTAATAAATATAGTGAGATTAGATCCAGCGGGAGATGCTTGATGAGAAGTCCGACTAGCAGAGCTCTCATCTGGGTAGATGGGCTCCAGCGATTGCCAAAGTGTGTGTGTGTGGTCACGTGATGTGCGTTTTCAGCGTTTTGGTGTGGACGGAGAGCAGTTCAGAAACGCTGGGTAAAACGCGAGTGTGGACGCGGATCGTTTTCATTCTAAAACGCCGTTTTAAAACTAATATGCACTAGTGTAAACGGGGCCTAAGGATGCTGGAAGCCTGTGCTGGCATTTCTCCTGCGGTGTTGCCATCAGTGTGTGAAGAGTGGGAGTACAGGGTTGCATTGACAATCCAACACAATGGGCAGCACATTGAACACATTTTATAAGTGGTCAGAAACTTGTAAATAACTCATGAAAGAATAAAGTTGCGTTAAAACCAAGCACACCATTGTTTTTCTTGTGAAATTCCCAATAAGTTTGATGGGTCACATGACCCTCTTCCTATTGAAAAAACAAAAGTTGGATCCAAGATGGCCGACTTCAAAATGGCCACCATGGTCACCACATATCTTAAAGAATGTGCCCTCTTACATGTACTAATGTGCCAAAAACAGGACGTCAATATCACCAATCGTTCCCATTTCATTAAGGTGTATCCACATACATGGCCCACCCTGTACAACACATCACTGTTGTGATAACCATGTTGCCCATAACACCTTTCAGCCAATCAGAATCAAGAATTGTAACAGGGCATGACTAAAGTTTATAATATCCCACACCTTGTTTTCACCTTGCAGGCAGCCAGTCGAACAGAAAATGAAAAGCGGGGGGGATCTTTCAGCAGGAAAAGCCTGTCGCCAGAGGAGCATCCAGCTTCCTGTAACAGCATCCAGGTTTCTTATCAGGCCTCGGGCCCCCTGGAAACAAAGCTGAGGATTGTGAGCCGCCGAGAGCCTCTGAAACACAACACACTTCAGCAATAATCACAGCAAAGCACTTTCATTCTCCACAACCTCGACCACCCCTGATCATACACTAGAAGAGTGATGCTGTTTCCTAGTAAGTCCATTTGCATGCTGTGTGTCACGATAGTTCCTATTCAACTGTAGACTGTTTTAAAATAGATGGAGGACGCTTTCTGTTTAGATGTGCAGTTTTAGGCGCGCGTTCTGATGTGTTATGGATTGTGAATATTTTTGTACATTAAATATAACACATTTTTATATTTAAAAAAGCGAAATGTTGTCATGTTACATGCCTTCAACCATCAGACTCTCTTGTTTTGAGAAGTCCTACTGCGTCTTTCCCCGGTCGGCCTGAACATCTGCAGCACAACAGTGGTCAGATCTCACATAAACTGCTTGGTAATGACTTTACTTTGGATTTATAAATATGTTAGACATATTTAGGAGCCCGTTCGTGTCAAATCTGTTGAGTCATGAAGTTCCTCCAGGCGTGATTTGAATAAATGAAAAGCACATTTCTTTTTGAAGAGATAAAGGTATGAACAATGGCTTGTCTAAGTGTGAGATCAAGGTCAATTACTATATCTAGTGTCATTTTCCAGGAAAATAAAAGACACTTGAAGAGGCGGGTGATCAAAACATGCACGGCTGATTTACAAGACATGGACCTGCACTATTTTGTGGTGGGATCTTTTTTTTTAACATCAGAAAATTTAAAAAAGAGACTTACAGGGCTCTATTTTGACGGTCCATGCGCAGAGCGCAAAACGCAGGGCGCAAAAACTTTCAGGGCGTGTCAGAACGCATTTTTGCTAATTTTTGGACGGGAAAATCTGCTTTGCGCCATGGCGCCTGGTCTAAAAGGGTTGAGTTTATTTTCTTAATGAGTTATAGGTGTGTTTGGAGAATAAACCAATCTGAGTCTCATCTCCCATTCCCTTTAAGAGCCAGCTGCGTCACGCCAAGAGCGCATTCGCTATTTACAGGACGCAAAGTAAGTCTAAATGGAAAAACTGAGCATTTCACTAGCAAACAGTTTATTAACAGAAAACTGTTAAACAGAGCATCTACTGCGTGAGAATGAGAGATAATGGATCTACTTTCACTTTCGCTCTTGGATAGGGAAACCTTTACGCACAGACATCAATTAGCCTATAAATAATTAATTGTGTTTATTAAGCGCAAATATTCGTTTCAAAACTATTTCTAAATTCAGTTCTAATTTCCAGCAAACAAATAAATGAACAATAATAACGAAGTGTGCTCAAAAACCTGAGTTATATCCTAAAACACATGCTGTGCCCCATATGGTCTTAAACCTGACAGGTGGGCAAATCTAAGCTTGTTTTTAATAAAACAAATATAAATATGGATATAATAAATAATACTGCTAATAATAATAACATTATACAAAAGCAAATTGTTATGAATGAACTGAAAAAGCCTCCCGAGATGAAGAAGACATAAAAGCAGTGATTTTTCATATTTATGTAGGCTAGAAAATAATATGTTTTGTAATATTTTAATCCTTTATATTTATATTCTATATCTATTCTTATTATATCCTATATATTTCCTTAATATTTACATTTTTTCATATGTAAAGATATTTGCCTATTGCTCTGTTGTGTGTATTTAGCAGTGTGTAAGCGAGGTGCAACTCTGCGCTAGAGTTTAGACCGGGTTTGTTTTGGTCTAATAAAAAATCTATTATAGTTTCTCAAAATAGCAACGCGCCAGCGGTCCACCTCAGAACACCTTCCTTTTTAGATCAGAACGCCTATGAGCGCACATATGAGCGCTAATGCATTTGCTATTTAAACAGCGTAGCGCAACGCCTCAAAACCACTCTTGCGCCAAGCTGAAACTACCAAACAAGTATTGCGCCGCGCCTTGCGTAACACTACGCCGGGTGTATGATAGGGCCCATTGTGTTTATGTCACCACAATTTGTCTGTGTTCCACATTTGTTTATGTTACAGCCTTATTCCAAAATGGGTTAAATTCATTGATTTCCTCAACATTCTACACACAATAACCAGTAATGACAATGTGAAGAGTTTCAAGAAAAGTTATAATGAAGGTAAAAAGGCTGCTGTTGCTGCTGTTAGTAATATAATATGTAGAATATAAATATAACATTAATACTTTTCGGGATATTTTTAACACAAATCGAGCCTCTTGGATCATTTCAAACATGTTTGATGCCATTCTGGATTTCAATCTGCCCTCTAACAATCAAATCAAATCCAGTCAAATAAAGATTACAGCTCAGACTACATGGGTTTTAACCCAATTTATGCCTGATTTTCACCTTCTGGGAAAAGGAGATAAATAAATTTACTACAGCTCGTGATAAGCAAATAAACATCATCAAAACCCTTCAGATGTTCCTGTCTACACAGTGCACTTGCTACCAGATATCAACGTGCTCCAAATCACTCTGAACCCCTTTATTAACAACTGCAACACGACCCCATGGTAATCCCACCATAGCGTTGAGCTTCAAACCGATCCACATTCTCTGCACTAAATCTAGTTTGACTGAAGTGACTGATGTGTTTGATTTGGCAGTGCTTTGCTATCTAGCGGTCTGCCCATGTAAACTGCACATTTCTGACGACAGCATTCGGCTTCCTGGACGGAGTGCTGCAGAAAAACAGCTCTGAAAAACAGGAATGATTTAATCTAACTTCAGCTGCGTCCCGCAATCCTCTCTTCCTTTCGTCCTCTCTCCATATCCTGCTGTATGCCAGCTGTCATGCTCTGTCCATGTGCATCCTGTGCTTCAGGGGGATTTTTCCTGTCCCCCCGCCTCCACCTGATATTGGACCATATTTGTCCCTCTTTTTCTGTCCCCCAAACAACATCTCCTCTGGCACCAGCTCTTGGCAGATGTGTGTGTCCTACAGATTATGTCCTCCAATCTGACCTGTGGCCTTCTGGGAATGAGGAAGTCCAAAGGAAAACATCAGAAAGCAAGCTGCGTGTTGGTTTTGATGGAACTTGTGCTCATCTCAGCAGATCACAGAGCAAGGCTTCAGAGTTAACCCACCAGGACAAGGCCAGCTAGCTAAAGCAGTGGGGCTCAATCCTAGTCCTCGCTCCCCCATGTTCTTGTTCCATTTGAGCGTAAATGCCCTGCAAAGTGGACATCACAGGGTATTCTGAGAAGACTCCACTTTGAAAGTTTGTTCAATTCAAATGGTGCAAGACGCGACTTCTTTATGAATCACATGATGCTCCCACTTTAAACTAAGTGGCCTTAATTAAAATGCTCTTGTATATACGTCACTGAAATTAATCATTTGTTATAGTGTGCTTATTGTGTAAATACATGTTTTTGCATTGTACTTTACTAAATACCTGCGAGTAAATACATCTGTAATTAATTTATGTAATTAGACCTTTAATTACAATATGGACTGTCCCTTACATGTTAACCCACCCTTAAACCTACCCATACCCCCAAACCCAACCTAGGCTCATTCTGATTATGTATCCCTATATATGTTTCTGGAGATCACAAAATACATCCCAGGAGCTACGGTTTTTTTTTGCAGTTTTTTGTTTTCACGAATCCACCAGAGGCCGCTGTGTACACTTTTTCTGATCTCAGATTTCTTTTATGAGTGCCATTCATGCCTGCTGTTCTCGTGTAAATTCACCAGAGGCCGCTGTTGACTGACTGACTGACGGACCAACCGATCACTCCACCGTACCCCTTCCCTAAACCCAACCAATAGTGTTTTAAAAAGAACAGATTCACTCGATTACCACCTTCCCTAAACCCAACCAATAGTGTTTTAAAAAGAACAGATTCACTCGATTACCACCTTCTCTAAACCCAACCAATAGTGTTTT
Organism: Danio rerio; assembly: GCF_052040795.2. Lineage (NCBI taxonomy): Eukaryota > Metazoa > Chordata > Actinopteri > Cypriniformes > Danionidae > Danio > Danio rerio. The sequence goes on from NC_141042.1 coordinate 39,656,816, forward strand.
TAAAAGCACAGCTTGACCCAATCACCACCTTTCCTAAACCCAACCAATAGTGTTTTAAAAAGCACAGATTCACCTGATCACCACCTTCCCTAAATCCAACTAATAGTGTTTTAAAAAGCACAGATTCACCCGATCACCACCTTCCCTAAACCCAACCAATAGTGTTTTAAAAAGCACAGATTGACCCGATCACCACCTTCCCTAAACCCAACCAATAGTGTTTTAAAAAGCACAGATTCACCCGATCACCACCTTCCCTAAACCCAACCAATAGTGTTTTAAAAAGCACAGCTTGACCTGATCACCACCTTCCCTAAACCCAACCAATAGTGTTTTAAAAAGCACAGATTCACCTGATCACCACCTTCCCTAAACCCAACCAATAGTGTTTTAAAAAGCACAGATTGACCCGATCACCACCTTCCCTAAACCCAACCAATAGTGTTTTAAAAAGCACAGATTCACCCGATCACCACCTTCCCTAAACCCAACCAATAGTGTTTTAAAAAGCACAGATTGACCCGATCACCACCTTCCCTAAACCCAACCAATAGTGTTTTAAAAAGCACAGATTCACCCGATCACCACCTTCCCTAAACCCAACCAATAGTGTTTTAAAAAGCACAGATTGACCCGATCACCACCTTCCCTAAACCCAACCAATAGTGTTTTAAAAAGCACAGATTGACCCGATCACCACCTTCCCTAAACCCAACCAATAGTGTTTTAAAAAGCACAGATTGACCCGATCACCACCTTCCCTAAACCCAACCAATAGTGTTTTAAAAAGCACAGATTCACCCGATCACCACCTTCTCTAAACCCAACCAATAGTGTTTTAAAAAGCACAGATTCACCCGATCACCACCTTCCCTAAACCCAACCAATAGTGTTTTAAAAAGCACAGATTCACCCGATCACCACCTCACGCAAATCACACAACGCACGTCAAATGCCCAAAATGCTCAATTTGCACCTTATTATTTGCTTGAATCTTGTCATTCACGTCACAGGATCTCTAATCCCCTCTTCGCATATACTTAACATGTAAATGCTTCATTGGTGTCTGATGTGAACACACTATGAGTCACGTCTCGCACACTTTTATACCATTTTAATAGAACACGCTTCTGTCAAACTGGAATCTCAGCAGAATATCCTGTGATGTTTACTTCACAGGGCACCTTTGGTTGAATGGAACAAACCTCTGAGGAGAAATTCAGAGAATCCCAAGAATCACCAAGCAACACCCTAGCAACTACTTAGCAATGTTCTGAACACCACTCCCGACAGCTTATCAACCATCAAGTAATATCCTAACAAGACCTCCGGTCACTTTATGTCTCCTCATAGACTTCCATTCAAATGCATGAAAATGCTGCAGACTGGAATTCAAACTTGCGCGTCAAGTTACTACTTTCAAACCTTCAAGCTTGGTGAACTCTGACCCGCGATATCACAGCACATGATTGCATGAGACCAAAAGAAAACATGATGTCTCTGTACAGAGGATTCAAATATAGAGCAATCGCTCGTTGATCAAGATTGAATCCTCTTGTGTATTTCCGCCCCTATTCACAGTGCCATAAAGCACAATTTGGCATGCACAAACTCTAGTGTGACCGTGGCTTAAACCAGGGATGGACAACTATCTTTCAGAGATCCAATTTTAATCAAACACACCAACCTATATACACTACTTGACAAAAGTCTTGTCGTCGATCCAAGTTGTACGAGCAACAAATAATAACTAGACTCAGGGTGCTTTCACACCTGCCTTATTTAGTTCGATTGAATCGCACTAGAGTTCGTTTCCCCTTTTGGTGCGGTTCGTTTAGGCAGGTGAGAATGCAGCAATCGTACTTGAGTGCGGACCAAATAAGCATATCGAGACCTGCTTGAAGAGGTGGTCTCGGTACGCTTTCAAACGAACCCTGGAGCGGTTCGTTTGTGGTGAGAATATGATCCGAACTAAAACAGGTCCAACTGCAAAAAGTACTGCGCCTTCTGGACTAATCCAGCTGCCGTAGGCCGATGCGCTGTGCATTATGGGATATGGAGGAATAATATTTGTTGACAGCGCTTTACCAACAGAGAGAGAGAGAGAGGGGGGAAAACATTACCTGATGGATCGTTGGTAATATTTCCGCAAGATGAGCATGTCAACGTTTAGCTAAATTAATTCACGCCTCCTCCTGAAGTGACGAGCGATGTATTAAACACTGTTTTCCAGCCGCGGCCGCGCTTCATTCTCGTAATGTATAGTTTGTCTAAAGCAGGGATACAATCAGTCAGCGCAGTCGTCCCTCCAGAGTAAAAGGTTTCGTTCACCTGCGGGAGTTCATTGGCATTTTCCGCACATGAATTCTGACCAATCAATAAGCAGTTTAGGAAATATGTTCAACAACATCTGGCCAATGAGAGATGTGGATTTTGTCAGATGACTGCATTTTGGTTCCTTTCAACTGGTTCGGACCAAAGCCAGCAGTGTGGTGTGAAAACGACCCAAAGACGGCAGAAAATGCAACAATGTATCATTTATTACCCTTGGTCCGGACCAAATGAAGCGAACTACAGAAGTGAAAGCACCCTCAATTGATCATTTGGAATAGTGGCAGAAGGTCAATTTTTCAGCCGAATCATCTCTTGATCTGCATCCCAATCATCACAAATACTGCAGAAGACCTACTGGAACCAGCATAAACCCAAGATTCTCACAGAAATGCCAGCTAGAAAATGCTAGAAAAAGTTTGGTGAAGGAAAAATCATGGTTTGGGGTTACATTCAGTATGTGGGCGTGCGAGAGATCTGCAACATCAACAGCCTTAGGGTGTCAAGACATTTGTGCTGCCCATTACATTATAGACCACAGGAGAGGGACAATTCTCCAGCAGGATAGCGCTCCTTCTCATACTTCAGCCTCCACATCAAAGCTCCTGAAGGCAAAGAAGGTCAAGCTGCTCCAGGATTGGCCAGCCCAATCACCAGAGATGAACATTATTGAGCATGTCTGGAGTAAGATGATGGAGGAGGCGTTGAAGATGAACACAAAGACTCTTAATGAACTCTGGGAGTCCTGCAAGAACGCTTTCTTTGCCATTGCAGATGACTTTATTAATCAGTGATTTGAGTCACTTCTAATACCAAATGATCAACTGGAAGTCAAGTTATTATTTGGTGTTCCTAAAACTTAGATAGGCGACAAGACTTTTGTCAGGTAGTGTTTATCAATGGATCCCAGAGACATTGATTATATATTTAATTTGTCCTTCTAGCAGAAACTGTCCCTCCTGCTCTTAGATCAGAGCATGTCCGCGGGGGAGCAGCTCTCTGGAAATGTTTTTAGGACTCAAGCTGAGCTGTTTTGAGCTCTGCATGATGGAGTGACCAAACATCTGAATCCTCAGCTGTGTTGAACCTTACATTTGCAGCAGGTCTTGGCAGCGTGTCAGATCTGTGGACAAACACTCCAAGAACAGAGCAGCTCAATGCCAGTTCAACTGTTACTTCAAATATCTATTAACCTCAGAAAAAAATTAAAGTTGGTGACGCTTCATAATATCAGCACAGTATGAATCATTTAGTAAGCATAAGCAAACAGTTTAGCATTGTCAAGCATTACCTCTACATTAATAGATTATAAATACATCTACGAACGCAGTATTATTGGCTTATATCTCATCTATAATGTACTTAATGATTGTATTTTCATACTTTGTTAATGATTATTTGTTTACTTCTCAATTAAATATCTATAAACCAGTTGTTTATGAGTAGTTGCTGGGTTTCAGGATCATTCAGAATGAGTAAGGGCGCTTTCACACTAGCACTTTTGGTCTGCACCCGGGTTCGTTTGACGTCATAGTACGGTACGTTTAGCTAGTGTGAACGTGTCTTCTGAACTCGCGTGCGCACCCGTGAACCGTGCATGAGTCCGCCTGAAAGAGGGGGTCTGAGGGTGCTTTCACATCTGTAGTTCGCTTTATTTGGTCCGGACCAAGGGTAATAAATGATACATTGTTGCATCTTCTGCTGTCTTTGGGTCGTTTTCACAACACACTGCTGGCTTTGGTCCGAACCAGTTGAAACTAACCAAAATGCAGTCATCTGACAAAATCCACATCTCTCATTGGCTAGATGTTGTTGAACATATTTCCTAAACTGCTTATAAATTGGTCAGAATTCACGTGCGGGAAAATGCCAATGAACTCCCGCAGGTGAACAAAACCTTTTACTCTGGAAGGACGACTGCGCCGGCTGATTGTATCCCTGCTTTAGACAAACTATACATTTCGAGAATGAAGCACGGCCGCGGCTGGAAAACAGTGTTTAATGCATCGCTCATCACTTCAGGAGGAGACATGAATTAATTTAGCTAAACTGCAACATGGTCATCTTGCGGAAATATTACCAACGATCCATCAGGTAATGTTTTCCCCTCTCTCTCTCTCTCTGTTGGTAAAGCGCTGTCAACAAATATTATTCCTCCATATCCCATAATGCACAGCGCATCAGCCTACAGCAGCTGGATTAGTCCAAAATGCACAGTACTTTTTGCAGTTGGACCTGTTTTAGTTCGGATCATATTCTCACCACAAACGAACCGCTCCAGGTTTCGTTTGAAAGCGTACCGAGTCCACCTCTTCAAGCAGGTCTCGGTACGCTTATTTTGTGCGCACTCGAGTACGATTGCTGCATTCTCACCTGCCCAAATGATCCACACCAAAAGGGGAAACGAACTCTAGTGCGATTCAATCGAACTAAATAAGGCAGGTGTGAAAGCACCCTGAGGTACGGTTCATGCGAACTCTGGTACGGTTCACTTCTGATGTGAATGCAATCGTAACAAATAACGGAAGTGAACCACCGACTGTACAACAAACTGTCGTTTTCATAACGTTCATTCGTGTTTGTCACGTTTTGTACCTTGGTCAACACAGTAATACAGTGATGTCTGCTTGTCTCCTCCAAAAACAGCTCCTGCAGACAGTGTGTGATGTTCTGAATGTTATAATATTTTTGCGGCAGATGGACGCGAGTCGCTTTCTGTATGTCCAAAACCAAAAGCTTCAGTCAAAGCAGAATGACCGCGATGTGCAGGAGTCTTTCCATTTTAGCGCTTGGATTCGTGACCGTCACCTAGCATACTTCCATACTATATAGTACGCTAAAATCAGTATGCGAGCCGAGTAGTATGTCCGAATTCCTAGAATTGGAAAATCAGTATGCGAGAAGTACCCGGATGACTTACTACTTCCGGTGAGAATCTGGAGTGTGCATCCCATGCACGCTGTGCTATCCCATGATGCCTCGTGGGAGAATTCATGAATGAGAGTGAAGCGACGCAACTGACGTAGGTAGGTCACGTGACCATGACAAAATGGCGGATGTAGTACATCCGAATTCCATTCATAATTTTCACATTCATATTGTATAGAACGTACTTTTCTAACGGCCGAGTAGTATGTTTAAACTCAAATGCAGTACCTACTGAGAAGTAGGCGGTTTCAGACGCAGCCAGTATGAACACAAACCAACCGAGGAGGTGGCAGGGGGAGACCATCGAACTTGGGTACGGTCCAGGCAAATGAACCAAGTGTGAAAGCACCCTAAGTAAACGATTATTAAACTATTCAAATGATCATTTCTACATCTTATTATTCAGGCAGATAGTTATAGTTACTATGGATGTTAATAAACGTAACTTTACGCTGCTTTGTGACCTAATCTAAAGTGAGTACATAATAAATGACCAATATAACAACATGATAAAACGATTCTAATGTTACTCAGTGATGTGTAAACTTTCTACTGTTATTTTTAGGTATGTGATTGCAAAGATTTGTTATTGATTTGATGCAGCACTGTTTTGTCAGCTTGTCTTTTATTATACATGCGGGACGCTGTACGATTGATGGACCCAAAGGACATGCAGGAGCAGCACGAGAGGAACCGTATAACAGAAATGTTCTGATTGATTACTTCCTAAAATAGTTCTCCCAACACAACTACGGTTATTTTCTTTATTTACTTAATTCATTTTAGGAAATATGAGAAGTTCTGCTTTAGTTCAGTTCTGCTTGTAACAGCAAATAAACATTAGCCGTAGTGTTGTATTCTACCATGACTGTAGGACACCTGCGTCTGTGTGTGTGTGTGTGTCGTCAGCCAGAGACCCCTCAGGAAGCACCAGAGGAAGGCATTAGCACAAAAGCCAAATGTGTATTCATCTTCCTTTGTAAAACGCAGAGCGAAGGCAGCTGGATGACACAGGTGTGTGTTTACAACGTTTGTCTACTCTCTCTCTAATGAGACAAAACCCTCACTATCTGTAAAATGAAGCAAAGACAGCATCAATCAAGATCATAAAATGAACACCCTCAACACAGTCTGTCAGCTGCGGTGTTGAATCTGGGGCTAATTTACATGAATATGTACAGTCCTGTAAACATGTTTCCTGCCTATGCTCAGGGATTAGAGGCTGGTTTATTGACCTTATTCTCCGCAGACGAGCGGGCGCTGCCATTTGAATCTTTTTGGCACGAGACTTCCGGTCTCATTCACTTCCATTCATTTTTAGACGTTAAAAACTGCTCGTTTCGCTGTTTGATGTTGCAAACTGATATTTCCTTGTTATATTATTCTACTTGGTCCGTATAGTCATGCAAACATTTGTTTGTAGAGCAAGTAGTTTGACCGTTTTTTGCCGTTTATTATTCCTTGTCATTTCTCCCATAGGTGACTGAAACGGAAGTTCTAAGACAATCGCGAAAACAGCCGCACTTCCGCATTTTAGAATAAGGTCAATACTCCTGTGTCGAGTGATCGGCCCTTGCCTTGCATGTGCTGTTTGTGTTGCTCTGCAATAACACTTCCGAAACACTAGCTGGCAGCAGTTTTTATATTTCTCTGTATCAAGTTTCTTCACTGGTGTTTTTTTTTCTTTTACTGAAGGCTACCTTAATGGACAAGTAGCTAAAACTCGCTCATTCAGAAGTGGAAACCGGTGGACGTGCAACAATTTAATGATAAGGTAAACACAAAACAAAAGTTTCCGTCTAGAGCTCCTTAACAGGACTCCACCATAACTGCCAACACTGATTTACCCAGGAGTCTCTCGTATTTCACACCCATCTCCCGCCACCCTCCCGTTTTGTTATTTCTCCTGGAAAACACCTGTAATTTCATCCTCCGACCACAACCCCATAACTGTACATAACTCCTTCATTCATTCATTTTCTTGTCGGCTTAGTCCCTTTATTAGTCCGGGGTCACCACAGCGGAGTGAACCGCCAACTTATCCAGCAAGTTTTTACGCAGCGGATGCCCTTCCAGCCGCAACCCATTTCTGGGAAACATCCACACACACACTCATACATTACGGACAATTTAGCCTACCCAATTCACCTGTACCGCATGTCTTTGGACTGTAGGGGAAACCGGAGGAAACCCACGCAAAGGCAGGGAGAACATGTAAACTCCCCACAGAAACGCCAACTGAGCCAAGGTTCGAACCAGCGACCTTCTTGCTGTGAGGCGACAGCACTACCTACTGCGCCACTGCCTCGCCCACTGTACATAACTGTAATCAGTAATAATCCAATCAGAGTGTTCCTAGTTTACAATACGTGGATTGTTTTCTCCCTACTATCCTCGTTTTGGAAGAATCCCCCCTTCCACCCCATCTCCCCCTTTTCCGAAGGGGGAGCTCTTGAGACCTACTTGATCTCGGATCTCCCGATATGCTTATTTGACCGGGCGGGAGCCTTGGACTCAAATATCTCTGAGCTCAGGGTTCTCTCCCAGGACATCAACTGCTATAAACGCTAAGCATATCTAAGTGGGAAGTCTTGAAACACTCGCTCCATCTGGCTTGCGACTCTCAGAACCACTCACACTCGTCACTGCTGCTGACCAATCACAAAGCTTGAGGTACGTGTCGTTGCGACGTGTAGTGACATTTTTTGAGAGGTGTGTCACCATATATGTGACACACCTTTACTCAGCCTTTGATCACACATCTCTTACTAGCTGGGATTTGCTACATTTAGGCCCAATCCCTTCCCCTTACCCCTATCCCTTATTTTGTGCGTCCACGTGAAGGGGTAGGGGTGTGCCAATTCTTTTCAGCTTAAATGCGTAGAGCTAAGAGGAAGGGCTAGATGGACCTTGAAACAGAGATGTTTCAGGACCACACCTGAATCCAAGGGATAATAAAATTTCCCAGAATACATCATCTACAACGGCAGCATGGCTGCACATGGAAGTCAGGAGATCCACAAATTAGTTTTTTTGTCATTATTATGAATTTTATAACAGACCAGACAAAAGCAGAAGCCACAAAATAAAATGAACAAGTTAATAACAGGGTGAGAATGTGGTAAAATCTGAAAATGTGGTAAAAATCAGGCAAAAGCTTTTCGTTTTCTGGATTGCTTTCTAAAACTGTTAATTAATGTTAGGGAAGTGGGTGGGCGGGTCAATTGGTGCTTTTGAAAACACTATCGGCTGGGTTTAGGAAAACAGGAGGGTGGGTCAGTCAGTCAGTCGACAGTTGCCTCTGATGGATTTACATGAGAACAGCAGGTGAGAAATTTGAGATCTCAAAAACTGTACCCCTCACTGCACGACAGTTGCACCTTCAGCAAACCTCCTAATTCCTGCAGCACAAGGCCTTAATGATTATTTATGAGGGTCAAAGGTGGCTGATCTGTTCAGCGAAATATTTGACCGCGTCTCACTGCATATCAAACAACTTAAACTATACAACTAAAGCAATCTCCACTGTGCTGAGCGAGAGCGCTTACTGAACAGCGCATCATCGATGACGTAAGCGTGCCCAGGCCTGAATGTATTGCGAGTGCGGGCCGTCGGAGAAGACAGGAGGGGGAACAAGCGTGCTTCGGCCCGGTTCAAGGCAACTCTACATAGTGTGAGTACGCCCTTAGTGTAGACGTAGCCTTATTTCTTGCTCTTTGTCTTTGTGGTGTGAATTGGCCTTTTTAGACAAAGGTAAAACTGTTTAAACTAAATCTAAATAAATAAATAAGATTCCAACTTTGACCTTCATGTACCAAAGAGATTGTCACTGAATCATCCAAATGCACACAACAGCACCCAAAGAGCAGGTCCCAGCTCCTGCGGAGGAAGCGAGCGGTGTTGAGTGTGTCGTCTGTTATCAGTAAAGCACACCGGCGGCTCCAGATAAGCACGGCTGATGGAGTGTCCGCCTGCACACTGACATTGAGGGCCCTTCAGGATTACAGCACACGCCTGACGGCCTCCACTCAGAGTCATGATCTGAAGCCTGCTTCAAAAGATGCGCTTCAATGAAAGCACAGACTGGTGGGTAAAAGCGAATCATTGTTGTGTTTCTCTTGCTGTTTTTTTCTCTTGCCTTCGCCAGATGACTCTACAAGCACCTGGACTGTGACTCAGTACGTCGTGGTTTCCTCATATTGTCCTTTGCCCTCATTTCCACCATGGTTGAATGGGGTATATGCACACAGGCTTTTCATTTTCAGTCAGCCAGCTTCTGGGGAACTGTCGCTTCATTACAAAATCGCCACGTTTAAAATCAGATTTCTTTAAAAGTCAGTGACAAAAAAATTAAAAGTCAGCAAACCATTGACTTTCAGAAGAGGGAACCGGAACTGCTAAAATGTTAACTCGCTTCTGGGTTTTTGCATACAAATTGACCTCATAGTTCCTCCACTCTATATATACGCCGAATAACCGTAAACTGACTTTCCCAGAGTTCCCTGCATGTCACGTCACATTTTACACTTTTTGTTGACATTAATATGGATCTTTTTAGTTGTGTCCCCATAAGTGATGTACATTAGTTATGCCGGCAGCTAGCTCTCTGCAACTCTCACATGGTCGCCCACTAAAGCTAAGCAGGGCTGCGCCCGGTCAACACCTGGATGGGAGACCACATGGGAAAGCTAGGTTGCAGCCGGAAGTGGTGTTAGTGAGGCCAGCAGGGGGCGCTCAACCTGCGGTCTGTGTGGTTCCTAATGCCCCAGTATAGTGACGGGGACGCTATACTGCTCAGTGAGCGCCGTCTTTCGGATGAGACGTTAAACTGAGGTCCTGACTCTCTGAGGTTGTTAAAAATCCTAGGATGTCCTTCGAAAAAGAGTAGGGGTTTAATCCTGGCATCCTGGCCAAATCTGCCCACTGGCCTCTGTCCATCATGGCCTCCTAACCATCCCCATATCATAATTGGCTTCATCACTCTGTCTCCTCTCCACCAATCAGCTGGTGTGTGGTGTGCGGTCTGGCGCAAAATGGCTGCCGTCGCGTCATCCAGGTGGATGCTGCACACTGGTGGTAGATGAAGAGATTCCCCCCACTGTGTAAAGCGCTTTGAGTGCCCAGAAAAGCGCTATATAAATGTAAGGAATTAATATTATTATTATTAGAGATTTATGTTACATCTAATGTTGATAAACAATGTCTATTTCATGTCTTTGATTTTATGCGTGTTACCATACTGGTGTTTCAAGAGTTCACACTTAGATAGTGCTTGACTATTTAAGCAAGTTCGGCATGCTGTCCCGGGAGAGAACCCTGAGCTCGGTGATAGATGAGCCTAAGACTCCCGCCTGGTCAATAAGCATCAGGAGGGATATGAGATCAGGTAGTTCTCGATAGCTTCCCAAATAGATCACTAGCTGCGCTAGTTTGTAGTAAGTGCATGTGACTAACTTTAGTTGCATGGTTTTTGAGTGTGGGAGGAAACCGGAAAACCCACATGAACACGGTGAGAACATGCAAACTCCGCACAGAGAGTATCAGTTGGCTCAGCTAGTGTTTGAACCAACGACCTCCTTGCTGTGGGGCAACAGTGCGAGCCACCGTGTCGCCCAAACTGAGGAGGAGGGAGAAGGGATGGGGGGGGGGTCCAAAACGAAGATGAGGAATGAAGTTTAGGCTGGATATTTATATTGAATTTAGAGTGATCCGATTGGCTGGTTAGTGAGTAGTGATAGGGATCAGCTGTAGTCAATCCTATCATGTGCTCCTCTCGAAATTACTTTAAGAAACTTCAGTTAGTAGCTGTGTGAATGACACCGAGCACCTTCTTTACACTGATGCACTTTTCTGCTTGTGGGAATAGTTTCGTGATGAGCATTGGTTCATTATTGAACTTTCTCATCACCACCTGCATATGGCTGTGTCAACGTGTCCATCTGTGTCACAAAAGGTTGGTAATTTAAAACACAGACATATTACATCTGCAAATTAAGTGAAGTTTATTCATAAACTAATTTCGAGAGGAGCACGTGATTATGATTGAACTCGGCTGGTTCTGCATTAGCATGCATGATCCACCAATCAGGCCATTCCTAACCCACTATAAAGAGCCAGGGTTTTTTCACTACAGTCATCTTCGATTTGAAGAATCCCCCCTTCCACCCCTACCTCTTCACCTTTCCCTCCATAGGGCAGCACGGTGGCCCAGTGACTAGCACTGTCGCCTCACAGCAAGAACGTCACCGGTTCTAGTCCTTTAACAGGCTGGTGGTCGTTTCTGTGTGTAGTTTGCATGTTCTTCCCGTGCTTGCGTGGGTTTTCCCCAGGTCCTCCGGTTTCCTCCCACATTCCAAAAACATGCACAACAAGTGAATTGATAAATCTAAATTTCAATACAGGTAATCTCTCATAATGCAGCATATCTTGTAATAGCATTCAATTTTTAGTCATCAGCTCTTATCAAGGGGGAGTTGTCGAGATCTACCTGAGCTCGAGGCTCCCCTCTCTTCCTCCAAACGGGAGGGAGCCCAGGGCTCAAGAACCTTCGAGCTCAGGGCTCTCTCCCGGGACAGCATGCCAAACTTGCTTATAATCAATCATCAGCTAAGTGTGAACTCTTGAATGAAATACGGTAGTTTACTGTAAAAATGAGGAATTGCTTTTTTTAATGGTAAAATACTGGCAACCACAGCTGCCGTTTTTTTAACCGTGAATGTTACGGATTTGTTTTGTACAGTGTATAGTCATTCTTCACTTCTGCTGTGTAAGGAGAAAAGCTGAAAGTCAAAATGACGCAAGTTTTGCATAAGACTGAGTTTATCCTATTCTTTTTTTTCTGTTGATTCAAACAATTGTATTTACCGAAGCTTAAGGCACACAGACAATTACACAATCAGCATGGGAAGAAAGTGTTTGACGCACAAGCTTCTGAGAGTTTACTTATGCGTCAGTTCGTAAATCCTTATGTAAGTTTAGCTGAAACGACACACATTTTGTGTTGCATATTGAAAGTCCCACCCAATGGTTCTGATGTTGGATGATGGGATGTGGGGATGTGAGGGTGTTTTCTCGCGCAGCTGTGAACAGATCACTAAAAATGATTAAACTTTTGTTTTATGAATCCAATTTTGACCCTTGTTCTTATCTCCAATTCATAATCATTAAAAATAGCATCATCCAATTCAAGCTGATCACCATATAGGTTGTGATTAGGTCTAGTTTAGATTGATTAACCCAATAAATCCTTATTTACAGTTAATAGTTCATACCAAAGTCGCTTAGGGTCAGTATGATGGCCAGTAACATCTGCTCACGGACACATCCTCGCCACTTCTGGAAAATCTGGTCATTCCTGAGTAACTTTTCAATGACTCAGGCTGTATAACTGGGGAGGGCAGGAGGGCCTGAGGATAGGTCATGGGTCAGCTGTCCAGATGGCTTTCTCGAGATCCTCTTCGAAGATTAGAAAGTTGATTGTTTTGTTGCATGGCAGTTCTCGTAGTCTGATCTTAGAGAATTTCTCAGCAGTTTTCAGCATTTGATATTATGGAGAAATATAACCACCCTTACAATATAATATGAGAAAGGAAGAGAGGGCAATATTGATGAAAACCAAATCATAAATAAACAGAAAATTTACTTAATAAACAATAAATTTACTTAATAAATTGGGCAACCTGATTGGTGGAGAAGGTTTAGAAGTGGTGCATCAAAACAAAACAAAAAACGAGCATGAGGCGTTTTTTAAATTGGTGCGCACGATCACATTGGCGCCCTTTATTTAGTTTATTAAACGTCCATGCAAAATGCGAGCAAAAAACGCCTCCATGTGCACGAGCCTATACCGTGTTTGTTGCACTTGGATGAGTACGAAAAAAAGATGTTAGTTGTTCTTCTTGCTTATGTTAGTTAACTGACCAAGAAAAAAATACATTAAAATTAAGATACACATTATCTTGCAATTCTTTTGGAAAGAAATAATTGGTGTAATCTCTAAAACTATTGCTAAAGAAATCCCTGTTTGCCCTAAAATCTGTATCCTTGGTCTTTTCCCACCTGCCTTATCGCTGAAGTCATATGAACAGAAGTTTATAAATCTGTGTCTTACATGCGAAGCGCCTGATTGCCATTCACTGGAAAAGTACTCATGCTCCATCTTTGTCACTCTGGATTAAGGAAATGTCTTCCTGTATAGCAATGGAAAGGTTGACTTATTCAATCAAACAAAAAAATGCACATATTCTACAAGATTTGGGACTTCTTCCTTCATTTTTTAAATAACAGTGGACTGACTGTTTAGTAATCCCAAACAATGTGACTGTTAAAATACACTGTGTTTGTAATGACTAACTTTAATATACTTTCACTGGAATGTATATGTTGAAATGTCAATGTTTTAATGGTATTTATTTTTATATATTTTAATTTTTAACAAAATTGCCCTTTTTATTTTTATCTTTAAGTTTATTTTAGTTAATCTTTATTTTCTATTTATTTGTTTTTGTATTACTTTCCTTGCATGAGAATGCATTTTTTTTATTCTATTCCTTTCTTTTTTTAATTTTAAATTTTTATTTTGAACGTCGGGATGGGGCGGGAGTTCTTTGATTGGTATTTGGTTACTAATACAGTATGAATGTATCACACCTTTCTGAAACAATAAAAGTGTTAAAAAAAAAAGATACACATTATGCAAAATTAAATTTGCTGCAATAAGATACATTTTTAGCGAAATATATATATTTTGTATACATATAGTGTATATGTTTTTTGTTCGTGCCCGTGGATGATTTAACTCCTGTGGGGAAAAAAAGGATTTAATTAATGATCCACTGTTGTAAACGTCTGTCATATATTTGCTGACATTTTAATATGTTGTTATTTTAAAGATAACATCTTGAGCATTTGATTTCTCCTTGGTGATTACGTCCTTTATAAAGGCTGGTTATTTTACCGTCGACTGATATGAAAAAAAATTTTCATTTTCAATAATTTTTTTTGCCAAATCGCCCAGCCCTACTTCTGATACCAAATGATCAACTAGAAGTCAAGTTAACAATACGTTATTATATTATTATTATTGACCGAGCACCGAAGTGGTGCGTAGGCCCTATTGGAATTGCTCCGTTTATTATTATTAATCTGATTCTTCCGAGGAATGAATCGTGATTTTGAGGGGCTAAACATGCCCGACAACACACGAAACTTTGCACACGCCCCAGAAGTGGCGAAAATTTACATTTGTTATGGGAAATGGGCGTGGCAAAATGACTCGACAGCGCCACTTTTGACGGGCTGGCCTCCAAGCTACGAATCATGCACTCGTACGAAAATTTACACAAACCCCAAACGCGCCAAAACCTACAAAAAAGCCTCTTGGAGTGGAATCTCAAACCCAACAGGAAGTCGGATATTTTTAACTTGCTGCGTCGAAAAAGTGGCATTTTTGCCATTTCCAGGCGTCGTATTTTAACGAACTCCTCATAGGGATTTTATCTGATCAACACCAAAATTGGGTTTGTCATATAAAGGCCTTGGCGATGTTAAATTGTGAAAATTTAGAGTTTTCATCGATGGGCATGTCCGTGGCGGCCTCGCAAACTTTGACGATTCGCCATGAAACAGGAAGTCGTTATAACTCATGCATGCATTATCTGATCTGCCTTAAAATTTACAAGTTTAATAACAGTCCTGACCTGAACACGTTTACATGCCAATACCCAGATACAGTTATAGCGCCACCAGCTGGCAACAGAAAATGACATGTTTTACAGTATAAAAAACTCCTCCCACAAATTTTATCGTACCAAATTTGGGTGGTGTCATCTGAAAGCTTTAGTGATGATATATTGTGAAGATCTAGTTTTCGTTGTAGGGCGTGTCCGGGGTGGCCTCGCAAACTTCGACAATTCGCCACGAAACAGAAAGCTGTTTTAACTCAGGCATGCATTTTCCGGTCTGCCTTAAAATCACGTTTAATAAGAATCCTGACCTGAACATGTTTACATGCCAATATCCGTTAGTTATAGCACCACCTGCTGGCAACAGTAAATTACTTATAACTCAACCAAACAATATTTGATCTGCCTGAAAATTCACGTTCAATAAGATTCCTCTCCTGAACACATCTACATGCCAATATTGAGTCACAGTCATAGCGCCACCTGCTGACAGAAGGTAGTTTGGCTTATAACTCGGCCAAACAATGTCTGACCTGCCTGAAACTTCACATGTTCGATAAGATTCCTCTCCTGAAGGCATCTACATGCCAATATTGAGTCACAGTCATAGCGCCACCTGCTGACAGAAGAACGTTTGGTGTAAATCTGTGATTTTCTCAGGTTTTATATATACATATATCGGCTTAAGTTAATATTGGTAGCTGTTCTCTGTCATCTTAAGGCCACCGGTGGGGGTGAGCCCAGTGCAAGGTCCCTTTCATCGCTGCTTGCAGCTTTAATTATTAATGTTATTAAGGCCAGGTAGTGTAGTTGTAGTGTGAACTTTGCTATTCTTTAACGATGTGGACCATTTTTAGAACAGTATAATAACAGGGAATGTGCTGGCGGCTTATTACAAGGTTTTTGTAGCGTGATATCCAACACCAACCCAGACTATATATCACCATAAACTATTAACAATGTTCAAAATGGTCACTTTTACCAACTTTTCAAGATTAAAAGTTGTTGGAAGAAAGATCAAGCTCCAATAATACCATTCAAACGCATGAATAAATGGGGGAAACTACATGTATCCTGTAATTTGCAGACGTTTTTGCAGTGCATGATGAAAGACAGCGTGTGTTGATTTTGACTCCTGTGTAACCGCACGTGCTCACAAATGTCCAGTTCTAGTGGATTTCAAATATTTGAACACTTTAACGTATGTTTGCGTTAAAACGAACCCACTGGCTGAGTTAAAAGTAACACAAACGCATTGGTGTGTTAAGGAAGTAAAGCATGCTGTGAATCCTTTTGAAGAGTGTGCAGAGGTGTCCACAGGTTTACATAAAGCCGCTGAGCTCCAATTTGCATCGTTTCTGATGAAGTTGCATGCATGCATTTACAAGAGTAACGTCCAGCTTTGCATTTCTTATTTGAGCATTGTTATGTAAAATGGTGTCACGATGGCGCAGTGGCTAGCACAATCGCCTCACAGCAAGAAGGTGAGGCTCGAGCCTCGACTGGGCCAGTTGGCATTTCTATATGGAGTTTGCATGTTCTCCCCATGTTGGCGTGGGTTTCCTCCGCGTGCTCCGGTTTCCCCCACAGTCCAAACACATGCGCTATAGTGGAATTGGACATGCTCATCCACAAAATTAAGCCCAATCAAATAATAAATGCACGAAAAGAGTATCTGATTTACTGGAATGAAGCAGCCGGGAAACAAAGTAAACGTTATTTAGACCTAAATAGAGATTATACCACTGCAACATATCTGAGTGCAGTAAAGGACAGTAAACTAAGAACAATGAGCAAATACAGGCTGAGTGCTCACAGTCTGACTGTAGAGTCGGGCCGATACAGACAGAACTGGCAACCCAGAGAGAGCCGCATCTGCCCACACTGTGCCCAGGCAGAGGTGCAGACGGAGGAACACTTCCTGACACAAACTATCAGCACATCCGGGAAATATTCAACACCAAACTACAGAGCATTTACCATCAATTCACTGAGTTATACAATACAACAGCTTCAATATTTACTAGGGGAAAAACATGAGTGTGTCCTTCTAGCGGCACAATGCCTGTTACAAACAGAGAGAGCAGACAAATAAATACATCAGTGATGCGCCTGCAAACACACACCTATATAATTATAAATAAATTATTGTAAATATACTGATTATTATTGTTTTTATTACTGTTTTATCCTAAAAATGTACAGTTTATTCAGATCTATTTTTGTATTGAATTGTATGAATAATTAATGTTGAATAATAATATAATATATTGAATATTCATGTGATATGTTGAATAATATGATGTATTGTTGATATTTTATTTAATTATTAAATATAAATATCATATTTTTCCTTTTTTATTTTTTATTTATTTAATTATTTTTTTTTTTTTGCTACTACTACTATTTACTGTGTGTACTGTTTTTTTTATTATTATTATATATGTATGTTAATTTTTATGTAAACTTTATAACTGCTTTGGCAATACATTTGTAACAATTGTCATGCCAATAAATAAATTATTGAGTTGAATTGAGAAAGAGAGAGAGAGAGAGAGAAAGAAAGAGAGAGAGAGAGAGAGAGAGAGTGAGAGAGAGATAGAGAAAGCGGGGCGAGAGAAAGTGGGCGGAGTCATCGCGGACACACTTTAAAAGCAGTGCACGTCAAGGATGTCGCGCTTTTCACATCTTGAAGCGAAACTCCGCGGAGGAGATATAAAAAATCGTCTATTGTGGCATTTTTGTTTCGTCTCGCCTTGAAATCATGAACAGGATATTCTAAAGGAAACTTTATAATTCATCTGAAGAGCGGCAGACCTGTTTGGCTTTTATTAAAGTAACACTCTGAGAAGAACATCTCTCAAAATGTGAGTATAAGTTCTTCCTCTGTTTGTTTCGTTACAATTATGTTATTGTCAATATTTTATTAATTCCTATTTTTATGTTATTGTTATTAATAATATTTATATTCATAAAACGATCTCCTCTTATGAATTGTCATCACGTTACCTAGGCTACATCACAACAAGCTTAGTGAAAGTTGTCAGCATTTTAAAATATTATTATGACAATATTCATATTATCTATGATCATGTGGATGTAAGGAAGAAAGCATCAGCATGTGTGGTTTGCTTTATTTAAATGCAGACCTCAGAGCCGTAAAACACTGACATAGAACCAAGTCCACTCGCATCAACAGGTTTATTTACATAATAATATAATATAATATAATATAGAGGTTATTAATGTGACCCATGCGAAATGATAAAGGATTAATGTATGAAAACAGTGTTATGTCTTTGGGTACAAACAATATTAGGGTATCACTTTATTTTGATGGTCCCTTTAACGCATTTTGTTTATTTTAAGATACATTGCATTTACTGTACATGCCAACTAATTCTCAATAGATGTTAAGTAGTACACTTAAAAAAAAAAATATTCAAAGATGATTCCTTAGATTCACTAAAATTTTTTACGTTAAGTGGTTCTTAACAATTTATTTGTGTTGAATTTAAACAAACAAATTAAGTTGAACATTATTAAACTTAATTTGTTTGTTTAAATTCAACACAAATAAATTGTTTGCAACAGTTCTGCATGCAACACTTTTTTCAGTGATAGTGAAGTACTTGTTGTTAAAATGTTAGGTGGTATAGTTAAGTAGTAGACTTTTTGTTAAGAAGTTTAGTAGACTGTTAAGCTGGGGTTAGTGTAAGTTGATATGTACTTGCAAAGTTTCTTATAGTCAGTTAAATGTCTGTTGAAGGAGCAGTATCAACAGATATTAAGCAGACTGTCTACTAATACTCATGAGAAGTAATTGGCATGTAGAATGCAACTTTTAGTCAATAAAATGTGCAATAGGGACCATCAAAATAAAGTCTTACCAATAGTAGTCACACATGCCCGTTTCAGATCGATTCACATATTCAATTTGAACAAAATGTAAATATATTTGATTGTGCCGTTATTAAAGCTTTGCTTAATCAATATAATTAAATAAATAATAACTATTTTAATTATTATTTAAAAATTATTATTATTAGCAAACCAAATTTCGCTGGCAAATATTGATTACTTTTCAGTTCCATTTGATTTAAAATACTTCAACACGCTGTGTTAAAAGTTACACAAAATGTAATCCTTAATCTAACACTCACACTGTAAAAATATATATATCACTTTTCATGTTTTATACTCAAATAAACGCCATTATTTCATGCAAAATACAATGATAATAAATAAAAAATACTTGATATGAAACACATTTGATTATACAAACTAAATTTCATCAAAAAATATAGATTATGCATGAGATTTAAAACAAACATCCATAGTTTATACGTCATTTCAACACATTTTGAGGTATTAAAATGGTGCATGTGTTAATGTACATCTCTAATCAGTGACTTAAGGATGGCAGTGCAAAATACAACAATAAAATATTTCATGCAAAATACAACAATGATAAATAAAAAATACTTGATGTGCGACACATTTGATTATGCGCGAGATTCATAATCTCCACACAGTTTTTTGTCATTTGAACCTATTTGGAGGTATTAAACGGCGTATGTGCTCATGCCGCAGATGGAGTTTGATCACTGACTACAGGATTGCCGTGCAAAATACAACAATAATAAACAAAACAAACTTGATATGTGACACATTTGATTACGCAAACTCAATTTTGTTGGCCAAAAATAGCGATTATGCATGAGATTGAAAACATCCACACTGTTTACATGTCATTTGAACCCATTTCGAGATATTAAACAGTGCATGTGTTCATGCCACAGATGTAGTCTGATCACGGATTACAGGATGATAACAGTGCAAAACGCAATAATAAAATATTCCATGCAAAATACGACGAGAATAAATAAAAAAAAATACTTGATATGTGACACATTTGATTATGCAAACCAAATTTCATCCAAAAATATTGCTTATGCATGAGATTGAAAGCATCCACACTGTTTATATGTCGTTTGAACCTATTTCGGGTTATTAAACGGTGCATGTGTTCATGCCGCAGATGGAATCTACATCAGGGCTATTCAACTGGTGGCCCGCAGGCCAAACCCGGCCCCCGAGGCAATTTATTCCAGCCCTCCAAATAGACCAAGACATCAAAAATAAATTTAGTTCAGTCGATAAGCGGCCGCTATAGTCATAAAGTGATATGAAGTGTTAGTGGTCACTGACTACACAATAATAGTGTAAAATACAACAATAAGAATGAATTTTTCCTTGTAAAATACAATAATAATTAAGAAATAACTTTATATGCAACATATTTGATTATGCATGAGAGTCACTGTTTCAATATCACACATTTGATGCCATACTAAATAGTGCATGTGTTGATGCTGCAGATGGAGTTTACCTCTCTGCTCACTGACTACAGGATGACCACCAGAGAGCGCTGGAGGGTCTACAAGCGCGTCAGCCTGATGTTCCTGCTGGCCGTGGTCACCCTGACCGTAGTCCACCGCGGAAACCTCACATCCCTGCAGGACTTCCAAACCGACCACATCGAGAGACAAACCCGCATGGAGCTCACGGCGGACAGCGGGGTGCAGAAAAAGGCGACTGTCAACTTCTGGAAGACCATCCAAAGGCTGCAGTCCACCACGCAAGGTTCCAGGATAACCCTAAAACAGGCTCCATCAACATGGGATGTTGACAGCTCCAACTGCAGCATCAACCTCAACTTCTCCAGCCAAGAGTGGTTCACGGGACTGGAGGACAACTTCAAGCAATTCCTCCTCTACAGGCATTGCAGATACTTCCCGATGCTCATCAACCACCCAGAGAAGTGCTCAGGAGAAATCGACCTCTTGATAGTCATCAAATCCGTAATCACTCAATTCGACCGTAGGGAAGTGATTCGGAAAACTTGGGGCAAAGAGCAAGTCCTTAATGGAAAACGAATCAAGACTCTCTTCCTCCTAGGAAAATCCTCCAATCTCGAAGAGCGCGCCAATCACCAGAAGCTCCTGGAGTATGAGGATTACATCTACGGGGATATCCTGCAGTGGGACTTCATGGACAGCTTCTTCAACCTCACGCTCAAGGAGATCCACTTCCTCAAATGGTTCTCCAGCTACTGCCCGAAAACACAATACATCTTTAAAGGCGACGATGATGTGTTTGTAAGCGTTCCCAATATCTTCGAGTACCTTGAGATCAGCGGAAACTTGAAGGATCTCTTCGTTGGGGATGTCCTATTCAAAGCCAAGCCCATTCGTAAGAAGCAGAACAAGTACTACATCCCGCAGGCGTTGTATAACAAGACTTTATATCCACCCTACGCTGGAGGCGGAGGCTTCCTGATGGACGGCGCTCTTGCAAGGAAACTATACGGAGCTTGTGAAACCCTGGAGCTTTACCCCATTGACGACGTGTTTTTGGGGATGTGTTTGGAGGTGCTGCAGGTCACGCCGATCAAACATAACGCGTTCAAAACCTTCGGGCTGGTGAAGAATAAAACCAGCCGGCTGAACAGAGAGCCGTGCTTCTTCAAGAGTCTGATCGTGGTGCATAAACTGCTCCCGCCGGACCTGATGAGCATGTGGAAACTGGTCAACAGTGACTTGATCTGCTCGCAGAAAATCGACTTCTTAGACTGAATCTGAAGGAGAAGCCGAGAACTTTGAGGTCGCTCGAAGACAACGTACTCCTTTTTTGGGGAGACTTTATTTAAATTTTATTTATGTACCAAAGTGACAGAAGTGTGAGGGGATTCGTAGGAACTTTTGGCCAACATTTATACACTGAAACAAATGATTTATTTGATTTACTAGGTATTTTTTTAAGGTTTAGTGGTTACAAAGTATTTACCGAGGTCAACATTGCAAGTGGTTCATCACCTTTCAACAAACTTGTCCTAAAACTATTGAACAGCACCCACTCTTGTTCAAGGACAATTTTGAAAAGCATTTTTAATTAACTTTAGATGTTGACTACTGCATACGGGCTGATTTAAACGAATTAAGCTGAACATTACTGCATTTACTTTACGTTCAGCCCATATAAGTTGTTTGCCACCGCTTTAACCTTAGAAATGTTAAGTGAATCCAATCAATCATCTTTTTCAGTGATAGGCTGCAAAACAAAAACATCACCCCCCCAAAAAATAACTAATAATTTGCTCAGCCTAATGTTTTTTTCTTCTTTTAGAAAAACTGGTTTGACAATCTTCTTTGGAAGTATGTAAAGGGAAAGTTCACCAATGTAAAATTTACATTTTCCACTTATTTCCTCTCCCTAAAGGGGTTTTAAGCCTTTAAGAGTTTCTTTCGTATTATTTTTTTGTCGCTTGTTCAAACTACTTTTGTTCTAAAGCAACACAATTCTTGACATTTTGTTGAGACAACTTGATTGTTTTATGTTCAATCCATTTAAATATGTTAAAACTAGTAAGTTAACTTAAATCTTTCATGTTGTCCCAATGTAAATCGATTGTGTGGCATTGTTTACAGCATAGCTCTCAAACTTAATTCCCGGAGGGCCGCAGCTCAAGCCTAATCGAACACAGCTGATCCAAGGCGTTCAAGACTACTAGAGACTATCATGCAGGTGTAAAGGCCAATTTATACTCTTTTATACAACAGTTCTGTCTGGTTCTCAAATCTGATTGGCTGATAGCCGTGCGATATTCTGCAATATCAGAATTCCTACAGCCTCTTTACCCTTTATGTATTACTCCGCCCACATACAGCCAGCAAAAAGCAGACACTACAGATGTAAAGTTTAAAACATGCTGGCTCAACTGTTTTAACTCTCAGCTTATGATATGAATCCGGAAGAAAGTAGTTCCTCATACAAAAGGGTTTCTGAGACTCTCCATGTTTGATTTAGTTTTTATATACACAATTCTGCCGTCAAACTGTTGTATAAACGCAGTATCACTCTCGTAGCAGTGCGATATGGCTGTATATCGGCACTGGTGGGGGCACTAAGGCAGTAACGCACGCCTCACACCAGTGCCGATATACAGCCATATCACACTGCTACTCGTGTAGTATTGCTCATGCGTCAAACGCACACTTATGCCATGGTGCGGCCTACGCGTGGACGCATAGCCCTCGCTGTGGCCATCGGCATCGCTGACACGCATCTCTCAAAAAATTGTACTACACATCGCAACAACGTGTAGCGCAAGCTCTGTGATTGCTCGGCTTGGTAGCGCTGATGAGTGTGGGCGGGACCGAGAGCAGTTTGAGCCCGATAGAGCGATTGTTTAC
The DNA here is from genome assembly GCF_052040795.2 of Danio rerio. NCBI lineage: Eukaryota > Metazoa > Chordata > Actinopteri > Cypriniformes > Danionidae > Danio > Danio rerio. The sequence goes on from NC_141042.1 coordinate 39,680,013, forward strand.
AAGTGTGGATGTCCGTGATCGTAAGTTTTGTTTTATGTTTACCTCATAGTTAAAGTTGTTGCACATCCGCCGGTTCCTGCCTCAAAATAAGCGAGTTTGAGCTACTTGTACATTAAGGAAGCGTTCAGAAAAAACAAAACACCAGAAACTCGACACCGAGGAACATTAACACCTCACTGCCAACTAGCGTTTCGGAAGTGTAATTGCAGAGCAACAGAAACCGCGCAGAAGTATGAATGCACAACTACGTGTGTTGCATGCGCCATGGGTCACGCCGATTACTTGACGCAGAAGTATAAGTTGGAGGTGATCAGAGCTAAACTATGCAGAGCTGCGGCCGTCCAGGAATTGAGTTTCAATGAAAGCCGAAAACCATTGACTTCCATGATTGGAAAAAACAATACTATGGAATACAATTGTTAAAAGTTTCCAACATTTCTCCAAATATCTACCTTTTTGTGTTTAACGGTAGCTTATAAATGTTTTAAAGGGTGAACAAACTGTGAGAAAATGTTCATTTTTGGGTGAACTACCCCTTTAAGAAAGTGTATTTTGTCTGAAAGCCTGTGTTAACTTCCACAGGATAAAAATAAATGGTCACACTTTATTTTGATGGTCCGTTTGTTGAATTTAAGTTACTTTGCAACTACGTGCCAACTAATTCCCATTAGATTATAAGCAGACTGTTAGGTTAGGGTTAGTGAAAGTTGATATGTACCTTCAAAGTTTCTTATAGTCAGTTAAATGTCTGTTGAAGGAGCAGATATTAAGCAGTCTAATACTCAAATTGACCATCAAAATAAAGTGTTACCAAATAAATTGGCTGCAAAGACATTTTTGAGTCCAAAATGAGTCTCAAAGTGAAGGAAACTAGTCTCTACCTCATCGTTTTTGTTTCAGTCTGCCCCCTTGTGGACGAATGTTACCCTAGCGTGTTTAATCCAAGTGGTACTCACTGCAGAGCCACATGGGCAGAGCTGAGCTCCAGCTCCTTTTTTAAGCCCATAAACAGTATATACAATGTAAACATATACATACAACAACAAATAGGCACAAGAATTGTCTTTAATAAAAAAAAAAAAAGAAAGAAACAGCTAAACACAGAGGGTATAAAAAAAAAAAGTCATTGAACATTGGAAAAGAGCCGCAATTTTTCTTGTTATCAGACAATTGGATCAATGAAATGAGCTCCAGCTCCTCCTTGCTGCACCTCCTCTTCTACAAGTGATGTCACTGGGGGTGGGGTAGGTGTACGCATTAAAACAGCCATAGGAGGAGGAGCTGGAGCTCAAGCTCCCCCTCATTGTACAGTAGGCGAGCTCCACCCATGTGGCTCTGCAGCGAGCACCCTCTCTGTTTTAAAGTGCATGTTTTACTTTACTTTCAATGATGTACATTTCTGAAATTACATGCTGAGATGTGAAGCTAGCTCAGGTTACAGCATTTAGATCTTGATCCTGTGCATACACACGTTTGATTTGCCCGTAGACTGGAGCTTTTACTTCAAAACTGTGAAGGTACATGTAAATGTCGAATTAATTTATGAAGCACCTCCTGGGATCGGAGGAGGCGAGTCTGGTGTAGGATATTCAATTGTACTTGAAGGTTCATGCAAAACATGGACATTCCTAATCCGAACTGCATGGTCTGATTGTGTAGGAAAATAAATATGTTGGTGAGCAAACCGAGGTGAAAATGTATTCGTGTTTGTAAATAAACATTTCTTTAAAAGAGACCAGAGGACTGATGATCGTTTCTTTCTCTCCCGTCCAATCAAATCACACATCGAAGGTAAATCCCATCATAATGAACTACCCCGAAATAGGGTTGATCAAAAGAAATATATTAATGCAATTCAAATATATAATATATGAAGTTATATATGAAACTACTGATGACACGTGCAAAAGGAGAATGTCAGAGTGTTTCTGCAGACAGTAGAGTAATAATTTACTATTAAAAGCTGGTTTTATACACACACTTTTGCCACACAACTGTGTTTAAACCCCTTATAAAAGATAGAAGTAAAGTTGGTTTTATATTCACACATTCGTTCATTTAGAAGTCTCTATATTGTTTACCATGTTACTTTGAATATTCGATCGGAATTACCATGCAAGTATGACTTGAAAACAACATTAACACTGTTTATTTGATTGTGAACAACCCACATAGCAAAATTTCTCTGGCCCAGCTCTGGCCCACACAATCAGGTTTTGCTTGGCCCACATGCCGCAGTGAATTACGGTACATGACTGGACCAAATCTGGCTTCCAGACAAGGGCCAAACACAGACCATATCTGGGCTAAGTCTCAGCCAAGTTAATAACTCATAACTGGGCCTGAACTGGGCCAGATAGGTTGGTGTGTCACGATTGCAATGAAATTGATAAACGCATGGAGTGATGCGCTTTAGGCACACTATGGGCACGCTTTTTCTCAAAGTGACCTGATTGGTAGAATTTTTTTTCTTTATTCAAAAATAATTTTAGTGTATTTTAAACGTGGGTCAAGACTGGCCAAACTCACATGGCCCACTTATCAAATTTTTAAATCTGGGCCAAATACTACAGTTTTCATCTGGCCCAAATCTTGTGTGCGTACCTTAAAGACGGTGCCACCTCTGCCAAACCCGGGCCATGTTTGGCCCACATGCTGTATGCCAGTGCCGGATGAATGCCTGCTGTGCCAGCTTTATGCCAAATCTGGGCCAGAATTCTTTGCTACTAGGGAATGTTGTACTTTGATAGTCATTGGCTGCTAATATGATTTTGCTATTTGGAGTTTGGAAATAATACTTTTATGAAATTATATTATTAAGGGGAAAGTCTGAATGTGCAAATATAAAACCAACTTTACCTCTATTTATAAAAGTGTTCTTTGCATAATAGGTCCTCTTTAAGTATATGTCAATAGATGAACTAATTTTTGGTAAAGGTAACGCAATCTAGTATTCACAATATTTAGCTACAAATTATTTACATGGACAAGCAGCCAAGGTTTAGTGGACAATCCATAAATCAGTGTCAAACAAACCATAAGCAAGTAAACACAAAACAAACACAAAGTAAACAGTTTTGACGATCTCAATGCACACAGATCAACACACACTATACCAACACACAAGGCAAGAGTAGCCAAAACAAGCAGATCAAACGCTCAGCACACCTGAAGAAGAAGCCACAGGTGAACATCTCCACGTCCAAAGCGCAAGTAGATACTCCAGCACACCTTCAATGCCTGCTCAAAGATTTAATAACTGTTGTAATGTGTTAAAGTATGTCAGAAATGGAGCAAGTATTGATTATCTGATTACTTTTCGCAGATTTTGACAAGAGTAGCCCCCCTACACAGATTCTGCATCTCGATACTTTTACTATGTCCTACATAGGGCTTAATTTGTGCCAGAACACACCTCTGAAACTTCAGCTAGTACAAAATGTCCCTAGTAGCAAAGAATTCTGGCCCAGATTTGGCATAAAGCTGGCACAGCAGGCATTTATTCGGCACTGGCATACAGCATGTGGGCCAAACATGGCCCGGGTTTGGCAGAGGTGGCCCCGTCTTGGCACACAAGATTTGGGCCTGATGAAAAATGTAGTATTTGGCCCAGATTTAAAAATGTGATAAGTGGGCCATGTGAGTTTGGCCACTTTGAGAAAAAGCGTGCCCATAGTGTGCCTAAAGCGCATCACTCCATGGGTTTATCAATTTCATTGCAATCGTGACACACCAACCTATCTGGCCCAGTTCAGGCCCAGTTATGAGTTGTTAACTTGGCTGAGACTTGGCCCAGATATAGTCTGTGTTTGGCCCTTGTCTGGAAGCCAGATTTGGTCCAGTCATGTACCGTAATTCACTGCGGCATGTGGGCCAAGCAAAACCTGATTGTGTGGGCCAGAGCTGGGCCATAGAAATTTTGCTATGTGGGGTAGATGGCAGAGTTCTTACCATGTCTAGAAAATATGACCATATCACCCCAATTTCATCCTCCTTTTCGTATTGATTTTATAATATAGCTTCTTACCTATCAAGCTCTAAATAATCTAGCTCCTGTTTATCAAACCAACCTTCTGTCTCGCTACAATCCAGCTCACTCTTTTAAGATCTCAAAACTCAGGGCTTCTGGTAGTACTTAGAATAGCAAAGTCCACTAAAGGAGGTCGAGCCTTCTCATTTATGGCTCCTAAACTCTGGAATAGCCTTTCTGATAATGTCCGAGGCTCAGACACACTCTCGCAGTTCAAAACTAGATTAAAGACCTATCTTTTTAGTAAAGCTTACACTCAGTGCATCACTTAGCAGTTTGATGCATGAATGTGCTCCACACAGGTTTCTTCATCTTGTTTATATACACTATAAACAGCAGCTACGCTAATTATTCTCTTTATTCTCTACTTCCACCTGGGTATACTCACCCTGAGGCCCTCAGACTATGCAGTGCAACTGATTCAATCCAAGACCAGTGACGAGATGATCCCAAGGTTCCCATAATCCTGGACCAGGCCGTATCCTGAGCAGCTGCTGTGGTGGTCATGGAGGAGCGGAGAGCGGGAGACTGATTCATGTGATGCTCCAGGGACAGACGAGTCTTCGTTCTCCAGCGCCTAGACTGCAGCTCTGCACAAGACGTTAGATCAGAGGAGAAATGGTCGTGCCCAACTGAGCCTGGTTTCTCTCGAGGTTTTTTAATTCTTCACTTTCGCCAATTGGTGACGTTTTTTCCTCGCCACTGTTGCCATTTTCGGTTTTGGTTTTGTTTTTAACATTTTGGTGCATCCCAAGGTGGTAGCAGTACAGAGACAACAGAATAATGTGTTGAAGTACAAGTGAAATACAACATATTAAAAAACTGAAACCCAAATTTAAGTGTTTGTCATTAGTCAGGTTGTTTCACCAATGAAAAACGTGTATGATTTCATCTTCATTGTTCGTTTTTAAAGGCCATTTATTTATACAGTTATTTCCTGATGCATATCTTGAACAGCAGGAACAAAAAAATACAGGAAATAACTGGAACGACAGGGCCAAAAACATTTATAAGGGAAGTCTACAAACTGCTATGCAGACATTTGACACCAATCCTTTATATGACTAGACTTAAATCGCATCGTGTATAAAAAAAGAAAGCCAAAAGCCACGTCAAACTGTGACTCAACATGTATTATCTCGCTAAATAAAACCAGCGCAGGATTGATCCTCACCTACATCTGAAGCCATCCTGATTACTATCTGTGCTACTGTTAAACAATAAAGCATTAACCTTTAAACGTTCCTGATAGCGTGTGCTTTCACATTTGTGTCAACAGTGTGCCAAAATCGACACCTATAAAGAGATCAATGAAGGAGTCTGGTGTGGAAAAAACTGCTGGTACAAAGTCTAGACCTGAGCATTCATTCATTCTTTCATTTTCTTTTCAACTTAGTCCCTTTATTAATCTGGCCTTGGAACAGCGGAATGAACCACCAACTTATCCAGCATATGTTTTACGGAGCGGATGCCCTACCATCACTGGGAAACACGAATACACACTCATTTACACTCATACACACTCAACCAATTCACCTGTAGCGCATGTGTTTGTACTGGTGAGGGAGATCGGTGCACCTGGAGGAAACACTGGGAGAACATGCAAGCTCCACACAAAAATGCCAACTGACCCAGCCGAGGCTCAAACCAGCGACCTTCTTGCTGTTAGGCGATACATATATGAATTTATAATGGCTTTATCATGACAGTCATGTTTATGACAGATTTATGACAGGTTTTGTTGTCTTGGCAATTTCAGGTTTTCATGACGAAGACAAAAAATAGGTTATGATGTAACCTGTATAATTTATGTCAAGTTTGCATTTAAAATATAATAATAAAATTATATATATATATATATATATATATATATATATATATATATATATATATATATATATATATATATATATATATATATATATATATATACATACAAGCAATATCACATGACTAGCAGTGCGATATGGCTGTATATCGGCATTGGTGGGAGGCGTGCGTTGGCATGAGGCTGCAGACCGAGTGCCTTAGTGCCCCCACCAGTGCCAATATATCACTCTGCTACGAGTGTGGTATTGCGTTTATAAAACAGTTTGACGCATTATTGTGTAAATAAAAACAAAATCAAACATGGAGAGTCTCATAAACCTTTTTGTATGAGGAACTACTTTCTTCCGCGTTGGATTCAAATCATAAGCTGACAGTTTAACAGCAGAGCAAGCATCTTTTAAAGATTCGAACGACACTTTAGATCTAACAAGGAGTGTCGAGTTACTTCATAGCTCAATATGCTTGAGGTCGATATTGAGCTCTTTTTTAGCCAACCTTGTCTTTAAACAATTTACGGCCCATACATTTTGCCGCACAGTGTTGTATTCATGCTGATTTTTTCTAAATAGTCCAATTCTGCTGATGTAACGGCTACACTTCTTGCAGTTTGCTTCATTGATGTTGTCATTTCATCTTCTTCTTCATCTGATGGGCTTTCATAGCTAATATCGAAGCATACATTAATAAAAAAAAATTTTAATAAATAAATAAATAAATAAAATTAATTAATAATATTATTAATATTATTATTAATAATTAATATAAAATTAATAAATACATTTTTTATAAATAATTTGCCATGTCTGTTTTGCTAAATGTATTCGCTAGGACGGTTAAAAACTTTGTATCTTTTTAAATAGCTTGCTTGGAACTCCTTGCAAGCGGAGTGATACTGTGTACATGGGTAAAGAGGCTGTATGGATGCTGATATTACTTAAATATCTCACGGCTATCAGCCAATCAGATTCGAGAACCAGACAGAACTGTTGTATATATATATATATATATATATATATATATATATATATATATATATATATATATATGTGTGTGTGTGTATGTGTGTGTATGTATGTGTGTGTGTGTGTGTGTGTGTGTATGTATGTATGTATGTATGTATTTGTATATGTATGTATGTATGTAACAATCTATAACCATGGGTATTTATGGGTATTTTATTAAATCTGTTAGGAATTTGTGTTGAACAAAACAGCAAGTCAGATGTTTTTATACCCATCTGTGGTCTGTTTATCAAGAATAAAAGTGGTAAAAATCTTCACAGCAAACCTCAACAAATTTTTCACTGTGTCGTTATGCTATAACAAAACACTTCAGGGAAGATCAGCAATGTTGATTTATGACTGGAAATTCGAGTATTCGCTGCTGAGAAATGTTGAAAACTTCCTTAATAGTTCAGCAAGTGTGTGTACATTAGCTTTGCGAAAGAGTAAAAGTCTCAAGCCAAAGGTATATGTGCATGTATATGTATATGTATATATATATATATATATATATATATATATATATATATATATATATATATATATATATATATATAGTTGAAGTCACAATTATTAGCTCCCTCTGAGTTTTTTTTTCTTTTTTCAAATATTTTCCAAATGATGATTAACAGATTCAGGAAATTTTCACAGTATGTCTGATAATATTTTTCTTCTAGAGAAACTCTTATTTGTTTTATTTTGGCTACAATAAAAGCTTGTACATTTTTACAAGTCATTTTAAGTTCAATATTATTAGCCCCTTTCAGCTATATATTTTTTCGATAGTCAACAGAACAAACCATCGTTATACAATAACTAATTACCCTAACCTGCCTAGTTCACCTTATTGACCTAGTTAAGCCTTTAAATGTCACTTTAAGCTGTATAGAAGTGTCTTGAAAAATATCTAGTGAAATATTATTTACTTATTATTTACAAATATTATTTAATATTATTTACTCATCATGACAAAGATAAAATAAATCAGTTATTAGAGATGAGTTATTAAAACTATTTTGTTTATGAAAAAAAAAAAAAAATATATATATATATATATATATATATATATATATATATATATATATATATATATATATATATATATATATAGTAATTGATTGATTAATTAAAGCTTTATATATTTTTTTATAAGTTAAGAATGACAGATAGTCGTCTGCCTCAAAACTTAGTTGATCTGAAACCTTTATCTCCAACGGTGTCAGAGTAATAGATTAATTAAAGAGCTTAGTTTAGTTTATTCAACATATCAAAAAATATGGATTCAGAACATATATAAAAACAAAAAAGGCAAAACTGTAAATAACAAACATTGTTAGAATAATATTCTGAGTATTTTACAGTAATGCCTTATCTCAAACCATATTAGAGTCTATTTTATAGGTGTGTAAAAGTGTATTAAGCAAAAAATTTATTTCAGTGCCATAAATAAAAACAATAAAGCCACGATTAAAAAAAACATTTGATTTAAATGGTGTTAATTGATTTATATTGTAGGGTCCAGCTAGTTAGTCCAAGTACGGTGTCTACTGGTGGACGAAGGTTCACTGCATGTTCGGTCTGCATGTCTGACTACAATTTTAGTATGAGGTGGTTTAGAATGCTAATATATTTATCCTGTAATGATAATGATTGACCATGCTTTTACTGTTTTAAATAATGGTTTACACACAACATAGTTGGTTTACAAAAACAAATCAAACATCTTGTTGCACGACTACATTTGATTTGGATTTTATTGTTTAAAAACAGAAAAATAAATTTTAAATGAAAATCTGAAATATTTTATGGCATGCTTCAAACAACAAGGGTCATTTAGTATTCAAAAATGTTTTATTTTGAATATTTTTTTAAACAAATTTACACTTCACATTTTCTGATTTGTCATAGTATATGTATTAAGCCTGGTGCTTTTACCATAAACCAACATATCAACCACTTGGTAGAGGCTGGTATTTTCGAAATTATGGGATGTGTTGAAAAAAATGCATGTGTTAACTAGTGTGTTAACTATCCTAGTAGCAAAGAATTCTGGCCCAGATTTGGCAAAAAGCTGGCACAGCAGGCATTCATCCGGCACTGGCATACAGCATGTGGGCCAAACATGGCCAGGGTTTGGCAGAGGTGGCACCGTTTTTAAGGCGGCACACAAGATTTGGGCCAGATGAAAACTGTAGTATTTGGCCCAGATTTAAAAATGTGATAAGTGGGTCATGTGAGTTTGGCCAGTCTTGACCCACATTTAAAATGCACTAAAATCATTTTTGAATAAAGAAAAAAAATTCTACCAATCAGGTCACTTTGAGAAAAAGCGTGCCCATAGTGTGCCTAAAGCGCATCACTCCATGCGTTTATCAATTTCATTGCAATCGTGACACACCAACCTATCTGGCCCAGTTCAGGCCCAGTTATGAGTTGTTAACTTGGCTGAGACTTGGCCCAGATATGGTCTGTGTTTGGCCCTTGTCTGGAAGCCAGATTTGGTCCAGTCATGTACCGTAATTCACTGCGGCATGTGGGCCAAGCAAAACCTGATTGTGTGGGTCAGAGCTGGGCCAGAGAAATTTTGCTATGTGGGTAGCGACATTAGGAGTTAAGAAATGCAATCCAAACATTTTTTTTTTCTTGGTGGAATAGTTAAAGGGTTAAGCTGCCATCATCAATGCCTTTTATATAAAGTATTAAACACATTTCAGTAGATCAGCACTTTCTCCTTAACAATGTCATTCCATTGTTACACATAATTTTTCATATTTTATTTGTTTTGGTTTTTATGTTTGTATTGTTCAAGTTTTTAACCTAAATCTGGTTTAATTTCATGTCAAAAGCTCCTTTAGAAATACTGTAAAATACATGACGTATTCAAATTTTCCCCGCTGCTGTATTAAAAAACATAAACAAAACGTATTAGGCTCCACTTGAAGTTAGTTTAGGGACAGAAAACCGAACATATGACCTTATAACTACACGTAAGTTAGTCAAATTAATTAATTTAGACTATGGTTACTTCATTGGTTGATGGTTGAGAAATTATATAAGTCTTGTGCAATAAATTATGTATGTCTCTCTGACTTAAAATATTCTATGACAGGCGGAAAGAGTTCATGGATATCAAACCTAACCGCCGTATTTTGCATTGTGGTAACTATCACCACAACATGTGTTTTTGTTACATAATAAGCCTAGTTTACCTTTCAGACAACGGACAGGAATCCAAACAAGTCATCTTCAATTTTTAACTGCTGGAGGCGTTCATGTTGTCGTCGTGTTTTCCTCCATCTTCTTTCTTGAGGACTCTGACATCATCTGGACGTTTACCGACATTACAGCAGACGATTGTAGATCGAGAAGTACAATGATACATACGCCAATTATTTTACATTTGAGGAATAATCCTATATTAGTCACTGAATTAAAAAAAAACGAAGAAAAAAGGGCATTTGTTTAAATGTATGATCGCTGACGTACGTGGCCATTCATGTGATCAAAGTATGAAGTGCTCATATATTAATACATATATCATCAAATATTTAGTATTAAAGTTTGCGTATTGGATAATCTAATTAAAGGGAAAGCTCTGTTTTAAATTGTTTAGAATTGTAAAACTATGGTACGTACATTTTTTTATTCAGTAATGAAATCGACTAACCAAAAGTTTGGTCATATGGAGCCCAGCACGCGACAAAATTCTCAACTCTGAACTTTCACAAATTCGGTTTGACTCCATTAATTGTTTATAACGTTAAGTTCAGTTTCTGATTTTATCATCTGATATGCATATAAAACTATATAAAATTCAGCAAATGTCTCGTTACATATTTTAGTCTGTGTTTATCTGAAAATAAGTAACGAGATTTATATAATTTATTTATTCTATTTTGTTAACATGAGCCCCCAACCTCCACAGTAGCATAAAAATATTAATGATCCTCACTGAATAGATTATCCGGAGCTGTATCCCTTCTAGACCCATTTTAGAAGGTCCATCAGGTAATTAGAATCAACACTCTCAGTAAAGAAGGGATACAGCTGCAGAAACGTCAATACAGCATAATTTATGACACCGTACAGCAGCAGTTAATAGTTTTACATTACTGCGGAAGGTAGTTTTAGAGTAGGGGTAGACATGGCTAATTTAATACAAGTTTACGCTGTATATTTCCTGTTATTAAATTAATGTGAGGGTTTAGTTTTGGGGTAAACATTAATAAAATAGAATCAGCAATTTAAGAAACATACTCTACCAATGGACTCGTACTGGATTCCTGGAGGGCCACAGCTCTGCAGTTTAGCTTCAGTCAGCTCTAACTCACACCTGCTTAATAGTCTCTAGTAGTTTTCAACACCTTGATTAGTTGCATCAGTTTAATTAGGATTGGAGCAGAACTGCAGCCCATGTTCTATAAATGTGTTGTTTTTATTATGATTAGGACTAGGGACAGAAGTTAATAAAATACAATTAATAGGCTAGTTAGTAATTCTCATTAACTTGTAGCCAGATTTGGAAATTATGTTTCTCCGAATGGACTGTTACATGTTAATAGTAGTTTTGATTTAAAGGTGTGATGTTTCTAATTTGGTCCCACTTTATATTAAGTGGCCTTAACTAATATGTACTTACATAGGAGTTAATAGTTCGTTACAATGTACTTTGTGTTAATACATGTATTTACTGTGTACTTATACTTGAATAAATACATGTAATTACATCTGTAGTTAACTTCTGTAATTACATTTGTAAATACACTGTTGACCATCCCTTACACCTTAACCCACCCTTAAACCTACCCATAACCCAACCTCTAGTCCAACTCAAAAGCACCACAAGTGTTCTCAAATACATTATAAACACAGTAAGTACATTGCATTTATTTTTTTGATGCAAGTACATAGCTAAGGACACTTAATATAAAGAGGGACCTCTAATTTTAACACGGACACAGACGATTGATTAAAATGTTTGTATTTGTCCTGACAATGATTTCTTAACTTTACAACAAGTGAACATGTTTTATATCATCAAATATTGAACTAGCACATATAATAACATGTTATTAACATATACTAGCAAAATTTTATTTTAAATTTAGTAGGAAAACATGAATAAATTACACTACAGAATAAGACAAATTATGATTTTACTTATTGACCAATTAAACAAGCCACTGACGGGATGCAATTTGAGTAGCATGACATTAAATGTAAATGCAGAGAAGTTGCACACATTCTTCTCTAACATATATTCCAGCAGTGTTTGTGTGCTTATTTACACACACTTATTGTTCAGGCTTTATTTTGATTTTATGCATCTGCCATTACGAAAAATAAAGACCAAACCAAGTAGTTTAAAAACCATATTTAATCAAAATGGTTCTTTACATCATGAAAAAATCTGAACTGGAGGAAAAGAAAAACCCTAAAGTCAAAGCCAAATTTAATTTACATATAAATTTGACATCACAAAACACGTGCTGTTTTCGGTCTGTATCCCATTCAATCTTTTTTCATACAGATTTACATCTCTAAATACTAAACAGGAGTCAATTATGCATACGTTACAATATGCTTTGCACATTAAAAAGGTACTGCACATTAATCTGGCACCCTAAAGCAAACTTAAAAAAACAAATTAAATAAAAATTGGGTTTGAAATAAAGTGAGGAGAGAGGGAGGAATAGACACTGTAACAAAAAAGAGAAATGGGAAAAGAAACTGTTGCATGTACAACATGTACCTAAACCAGCAGAGCATTATTACAACATTCACATTAATGTTGAGGGATGGCGGGACACTGCAGAACTCACACAGTTAAAGGGGCGAGGGGGACGGGGGGCTCTGTACATCACCGGGACCTTCTGGAATGTCCTAGAAACGCTCTGACAACGAGGATTTAAGCAGTGAAAACAGTTCATTCAGTGAAACCTTTAATCATCAAACTTGATCTTCTTTCCTTGTGGTCTGTCCCCGAATCCACCTCGGCCTCCTGAAACGAAATGAAGAGCTTGTTTAAACCACTAGCACAGTTAAAAACAGGACAGACTGTTAAGACCTGGCTTAATTTAGGCTGGTGCTCTCCATTATGTATATCACACACACAAAATCCCCAAGTAGTGTATATTAGACACTGACCTCCTCCTCTTCCTCCTCTGAATCCTCCGCCGCCGCCTCTTCCTCCTCGTCCTCCCCTGAATCCGCCGCCTCGTCCTCCTCCACCTCTACCTCCAAATCCACCCCTTCCGCCGCCTCGTCCTCCAAAGCCTCCTCTTCCTCCGCCGAATCCTCCTCGTCCGCCTTCTCCTTTAGGCTTGGCGTAGTCCAGAGTCACTTTGTTTCCGTCGATCTCTCCGTCATCCATGGCTTCTTTAGCTGCCTTGCAGTCTTGCTCGTTATCGAAGTCTACAAAACCAAACCTGGAGAACGGAAACATTTAGTCAGCGTTAAAAAGAAATGGAGATTTCTGGATCTTAAGGCAAGACACTACAGGCCAAAACATTCATGCATCAGTCAACTGAGAATTTATGGACCTTTTATTGAGGGGTTGTACAGGAGGTGCCCAAACGTTTTCATATGCAGGGCTAAAAACCAAATATTGAGAGCCGTGGGCTTGAGGTAAATATATTAAACTAAATTACAAAAAATTTCCATGTGCAATTTCCCAATTTATTTGATAATATTTACTAATAGAAAACATTACTTCAAATTGTATTATATAACTGTTTCTCAACCACATTCCTGGAGGAACACCAGCTCTGCATATTTTCCATGTCTCTTTAACAACTGATTCAAATCAACTCGTTAGTAGAGATCGAAAGACCTGTAATGGGTGTGGCAGACAAAGGAGACAAACCATGCAGTGCTGGTGGTTCTCCAGGAACGTGGTTGAGAAATACTGACAGCATAACAGCTTTTTAAAAATCACATTTATAACACAGTGGAGTTCAATGCTGTATACACTAGACAAAGTGCTAAGACTTTAGTGAGGAAATCAAGGAATTGTGGGAGACAGTATGTAAATTAACTTACACCAATAAAACCATTTCAGCTAGCTTTTAACAATAACAAAAGCAAAGAAAAGGTTTTTAATAAATTAAAATCTCTAAACCATCCCCATCATTCTCCCTCTTTCGGGATTGGAAGGCAGGCCAAAACAAAAAGGTTGCCATAGGCTAATAAAAAAAATAAATAAAAACAACTTAACCCAAATGTCCAGTTGTTCTAGGAATGTATGCAAATTTTATTAAATTGCCTCATATGCAAATTTAAACTGTTTGAAATAATTATTCTGATAGTGACTCATGTACTCTATTAAACGAAAAGTTTGCTTATAAACTGTCAAATAAATAATACAGAATATAAAAATAGAATCCCAAATAGAACACATTCTATCCTATTCAAATACTACCTTCTATGATGTAATCATTTTAGAACCATTTCACCTTGACCGATTTAAAGTGTCTCACATCAGACATCGGTGCGTCCCAAAACACTGAGAACACCTGATTAACTGTGATTTTGACTCTACTTCTCGTGCGAATCCATACACCGCCACTGGACTGACGGAGAGGAGCTCATGAGAAGCGTGATCAGGTGGAGAATCAAAGAACGGTATATTCACCCTTTCGATGATCCGGTGTCTCTGTCTGTGGCGATTCTGGCTGCGATGGCTCCATCAAAAGAGTCTTTCAGAGTCTGATCTGTGGTGTCGTCTGACAGGCCTTTGACAAACAGGGTTTTCGTAGGTCCTACAAACAGTGGGAGACACCATTAACATCCAGCATTGACAATAAATCAAATAATTTAAAATCTTACATTTAATTTAGGTAAAAAAAAAAATTATACAAACAATACGCAAGTCATGCTGGCTTCTAGAAATAAAACTCACAGCTAAAAGCTTTATCCGGTATATTATCATATATAACATTATCAGGTTTGAAAATAAAAACCCATACACATGGTGGTCTCGATTTGCATTTTCGGCTTATTACATCTCAAACACAGCTGCTAATATTTACATCAATAGTCACATTTCAATATCGTTATGTAAATACACCGCTGCATCTTTCCACCTGTCAGTAAAGCACTGATCCACATACCCGAGTTTCCTCTTCCTCCGCCGCCTCTTTCTCTGTCGTTCTGGCTGTACTCTAATCTGATACTCCTGCCCTCGATATCTGTGTTGTTGCAGTTCTCCAGCGCCTCCTTGGAGTCCTCCACATTCTCAAACTCCACAAACGCATATCTGGAGGAAGGGAGAGGGGAAAAAATTAAGTTACATTAATTTACGGTTACAAAATCACAGCTATAGCCCAAAAAGCCGTAGTGCAAACTATTAAGAGCAAGAGATTTAGAAGGTTGGAGGTTTGAGTCCTCAAACTGCTCCAGTTTGATTGGACTGTTCTACTCTATAGATCAGGGGTCACCAAACTTGTTCCTGGAAGGTCGGTGTCCTGCAGATTTTAGCTCCAACGCTAATCAAACACACCTGAACAAGCTAATCAAGGTCTTACTAGGTATACTTGAAACATCCAGGCAGGTGTGTTGAGGCAAGTTGGAGCTAAATCCTGCAGGGACACCGGTCCTCCAGGACCGAGATTGGTGACCCCTGCTTTAGATACTCCTACATACTATGAAACTTAAGTGAAAAATAATCAAATCCTTGTCATCTATTTGCACTTATTAATTAAACAGACACTTAAATGAACTTTAAAACAAGGATGGAAACAACTTAAGGTTTTGTAAATGAATTTAGGCTGGTTATATTATGTTCCATCAACTATAAAGACTTTAATCTACAAATAATAGATCAGATTAGGTTATAATAGATTAGGTTATGCAACTATTTTTATAATTCAACTGCAGCACCTTTCCTAGACAGATTAAAGTGTCTCACATCAGACATCGGTGCGTCCCAAAACACTGAGAACACCTGATTAACTGTGATTTTGACTCTGCTTCTCGTGCGAATCCATACACCGCCACTGGACTGACGGAGAGGAGCTCATGAGAAGCGTGATCAGCATTTTTAGATTAGATTAGTTTACCACAGGGGGTCAGTAAAGTGCACTTATTCAGATGAAGCACACCAAGTAGTGCACAATGTTTTCCAAAAACACTGAGTTTTAAGTGTCTGGTGGATGCGGAGAGGAAAGTGTGTAGCAATGGCTGGTTTGACAGTCCGAGTGTTTGTTTTAAAAGGTCAATTTAGTGTCACAGAAATGTGCAGCAATAATAAAAAGAAATATTTTATTGCTCAAAACCTTCAGTCTTTTTTTAAAAGCCAAAATTCACTGCTGTATATACAGTAAGCTAGGTTATGATCTTCTCGGAGCTATGATGTAGCTTTGTATGCAATACCTTGTATATGCAATACTTTGCTGCTCGTGCAGTATATTTACTTATTACGGGTTTTAGTGTGTGGAAGCTTGTGCATTATGTTTTATGATGTGCAATAGTCTATTAGCTGCAATATTTGTAAGTTTTTTTAAGTGTTAAATATTTTTAGTGCAATATCATTGTTTTTTAAATGAGTGTTGTATCACTTTATTACTTGAAATATTTTGTGTGCAATTGTTTGTGTAATGTTATTGGTTTTGGTCAATATTATTTTCATTACTTGATATATGACTTAATAGTATTAGTTACCACTGATTCTTTTAAGTGTAATATCTTATATAATAGTTTGTGTATTTATGTATTGTGGCTGTTTCCTTCTATAGATTGGTTGGATTTATGTGACTTATTTCACTTAATTAATTTATTTATTCTGGCAGTCATTACGCAAAGTTTTCTAAGTCTAAGTGTGAGCAATGGTCTAAGATCACTTTAATGTCTTTAGAGTCAACTATAATTGGAACACCAAAGAGACAAGGGTTGTAAAAAGTATTGACTGGGTACAAATCAGTACTGAAATTATAATTGTAACAATACACTAATATTTGAGTGCCGATTGGTACTGAAGTGAATTAACAACCCTAAAATATAACAGAGATCACTTTCAGCTGACTCAAACAGATCTTGATTATATTGATTGCAGCAAATGGGGGAGAAACGAACTGAAGTTTGGTGCAGATCTTTTGAAATGGTTCCATTCCATTGCTGTATTTGCACCAAACAAATGACCAAGGACCAGCAGCTTCGGAATACGAATACATGGTTCATTTAAGATTTGACATCAATCTAATACATTTGCAGAAACACTGCACTTTTTAAATGAAAAGACACTATAGTTTGAGTAATATGGTTCTTACAAGTGCTGTCATTCATTCATGTAAATAAAATCACACTCAAATATCAAGCATATCAAATACTAGAGGTCATATAGTATGGGGAAAGGTGTGCTCCAAGCCTAACATTACTATTATTTGATCATCTTTCATCTAAATATTATATCCATGTCATGCATTGTTCCTCCATGAAGCTGCATTCTCCATGCATCATTTTGCTTTCATGCAAAAGGATTTTTATAGTTCATTACACATTACAATTAGTTTAATTATACGACAGCAACTATTTAAATTTCCAAGAACTTTTTCCAAACTGGAAGCACTATTCAACCTTGATAACAGATTCTAATGCAAGGATTTGCAGCACCTGTAAGAACCGTGAAGCAAGCAACCACCAGCAAAGCTCTAGAAATTAACCTCCCAGTGTGCACACCCAGTTCCAATACAGATTATGCAAAACAGACATTGCGGTGTTTGATTGTCATGCATTGACCTGAGGTAATTACTTTCTCAAAAAAGGCATTGAAAGCAAAACTGCACCAGATTTATGTAACATTTATGAGCGAACTAACAGACTGCTGTGAATATACCCTAAGTGAACTTGGTTTGGTCCCCGAATGCAGCCTCGGTTTCATGAAAATATATTGATGGGCATCTGCTAGCTCATAAATTGCAGTAATTTTGCCGTACCCTTTGGGTCTGCCGTTGTTCTGTGGTATTCTGATGGACACGGCCTTCTCAAACACACTCTGGAGGGAGTCTTCACTCGCACTGAACGCCAGGTTGTTCACCACCAGCACTTTACTTGCAGACGGAGCACCTGAACAGGAAAAAACAAAGAGATCGCACTGTTAGCATTCAGAATAAATCACAACTGAGACCTGGGCAAGGCTGCAAGAGCAGTTTATAATAGACTAGTGCACATGTTAAAGCAGTCTAGTTACCTTCGATCTAAATATTTTTGTGCTGAGCCAATAAAGTGGGCATGCATGGGGCGATTTTCAGTACTGAACATCTCATTTAACAAAAACAAAAAAAAGAGGTCTATGAAAACTACATTTCTACACGTTTATGACAGGAAATTACATATGATTGCATTGAATTCACCAGATAATAAACGTTAAATGTAAAACCTTCCAACCATCAAAATTCAACACTAAGTGCACCCATTTTAATGTCCTTTTAGGTCACAAAGACTGCTGGTGCAACTGGTCCCAGGACTGTAAGAGCAGCAGCAGCTTAAAATCCTTTATTATAAAGAGCCTTTTGAAGTGGAAAGTTGAGGACTTCGATTAAATACGACTCTTTAATCAGGGTTCTTACAACTTTTCCAACTTCAAATTCCAGCACTTTAAGCACTTTCAAGGTGCATTTTTATGCTTTTCCAGCACTTCACCACGGTAAATTATGCTGATATATGCTGTATGTACTCACATTTATATCCATTGTGCTATTTAAAAAAAAAAAAAAAAAGAAAAAAAAAAAGAAAAAAAAAAGAAAAAAAAAAAACACAACGACATTAACTTAAGTTGTTGAATACTTTAGAACATGGATTTATTGAGATAGTTCACCCAAAAATGGTAAAATAATAATAATTTTTAAAAAGTTCAGTTATTGGATATCTTTAAGTTTTGGTCTCTTTCTTATAATCAGATTAAGTATGGGTGTACAACCAATCTTTCATGACCGATCGTTCATAATATTTCATGTGCATTGCCATTCAAAATTCGTGCAACAAATTAAATCCTTATGGGTCCGAACCATTCACTGTGAAGCCGGAAAAATGGAGTTTGCAGGTAGCAGCGTTTGCCACACATTAATTACAAAATGTTCCATTTAATCTTTTGTTTATTCAACACAGTGTTGTCAGTCGTGCAACTGCGGAGCGTTCACCATCGCAAAACAGCTTGCATTCACTAAGATTAAACTAATATTGCAGCTAATGAAAAGACTGTTGTTGCTATTGAGATGACGTGAAGTTATACATCAACTGTTTTAAACTTTAAGTGCTGCGGTTGGTGTTTTTAGGAAAAAATCCTGCGTGAATGGTCTCCTAAATATGCACATTTTGCAATGAAAACTGGTCGCACGCCAACAATTTTAAGCACAAATGCTCCCGAATATATTTTGAGCTTGCATAGATAAGAGTTTGGGCGCATATGCAACTAAAAGTCGCAATTTCGGGCCTTGCAACTTCAAATTTCAAGCAGGTTCAAGCACTTTTCCAAAATCCAAGCGCTTTTCTAACCTTGAGAAGACTATATTAAAAATCAAGCATTTTCCAGGATTTCCAGCACCCGTACGAACCCGGTTTAATATAGCGGACAGAATTTTTTTCTCTCCTCCACTCCTTAGTGCCCATTAGCAGAGCAATACATGCCACTTGGAAAACACCATTTGTGACCCCTAAATTCCTAACATCTATTTGACACGTATGCGGTCCAAAAAGTGTAGCTTCTGCCAGTGGTCGCTGCCAGCTCCTGTTGAAATTGACTTATGGCGCTCCCGATGGTGGTAGTGTGAATGCACAAAAACAGTTGAATTAAGGCTGGACTATCTTCATGGTACCCAAAAACCCTGAACTTATGCAAACTAGACTGAAACTGGCATCCCAGCACAGGCTCCAGGTCTGGTTAATTTCTCACCTCTGCCGCCCTGCCGACTCTTGTCTCCTGTGAAGTCGACGATGATGGAGCGTCCCTGAACATCTGAGCCCTGCGCCTCCTCGAGAGCCTTCTCTGCAATGGCCTCGGTCTTGAACTCAATGTAGGCGATTCTGGAAAAACAAAACCTCTAATTAAACTGGTTCAAAACAAGACATTGAACACTTTAGAAGCGTCAGAGTTTCCTCTTACCCTCTGCTAGTGCCGGTGTTGCCCATCGGTACTCTGATATCTACAGCCTGGTCAAAGATTTCCCTCAGGTCGTCTTGTGTTATTGAGTATGGAAGATTCTTCACGAATAAAGTGCGGGCGTCTCTCTCTGTGGGCAACAAACAATCAAACATTAGCATCTGCAAGCTCTTTCACACTGCTCCAGATCAGTACTTGACCATCTAGGATAAGTTCAATTCTGTTCCTGTAGAAGCGAATTACATGGTTCCCACTCTTTGATGGACACCAGATTCAAGGACTTAAAATAAAGCCCTTTCGTAATTCAAACCCAGGGCCGGAGCAAGCTGAACGGCCGCTCTAGGCAGAGGACGAATATGCCACCCTCAACCCCAATGTGAAAACGAAAGGGACCCGTTATGAAAATGAAGTGAGGTGTCGCGGACCTCTATTCTGCCGCCCTATGCGTGGATATAACGGAGGACGTGCGGGTGCTGAGGGAGAGGTCGCGGACACCGCCCTCTCTATTCTGCCATCCCATGCGCAGATTTAACAGAGGACGCGCGGGTGTCGTGGACCTCAATTGTCACCCTATGCGCGGATATAACCGAGGACAAGCGGGTGCTGATGGAGGTGTCGCTGATGCCGCCCTCTCTATTCTGTCGCTTATATGCGCAAATGTAACCGAGGTCGCCTCTATGGATGCACCGGCCTTGTTCACACCCCAGCATATGTAGCTCCATGAAGTGTCCATCCTGTGCTTAATAAGTGCATTAGAAATGTTATGCAATGTTTTAACTATGCCTGAAATTCAAACACCTTCAAGGAGCATGGTAACCCCGTGAATGAGTGTAGGCACTCCTGAGCTAAACTAGTCCTGGAGGGCCCGTGTCCTACAGATTTTAGCTCCAATTTACCTCAACAGACCAGCAAGGATGTTTCTAGAAAGCCCAGGTGTGTCTGATATGGGTTGGAGTTAACTTTTGCATGACACCGGCCCTCCGAGACCAAATTTGGACACCGGACACCCCAGATCTAGAGGTTCGAAAGATGCAAGATTTTATTATCGAAACAAACAAAGTCACAGTTAAAGCATCTTGTGAAGTTCTCCGTCTTGGCAAGGATGGTGAAGGTCATTGCCAGACTTAAACAGTACAAGAAAGAAGCTAAAGGTCTTGGATCTAAATCTTCTGAATCCACTATATTCTGGAGCAAAGGAAAGATGCTAAGCTCTTTATTATTTGATTGGTTCATCAAGCATCTTTGTAAAGAGCTTAATCAGCTAGCCCAGGTGTGTCTTGAGTGGGATTAGAACTAAACTTTGTAGGACAACGGCCCTCCAGGACCAGGTTTGGGCACCCCTGGTTTACCTCCTACACTAATTAACCACAGCTGAAATGCGTGATCCTAATCAAGGTCTTGCTACATGCTCTCAAGCATGAAGAGGGCAAAACTCATCAAGTAAGGCTTGATTGTCTGCTCTCTCCAGGCTGAACACTTCTGATCTAGAGCATCCACACGAGTTCAGTAGAGTGAGATTACGTGAAGCAGAAGATGCGGGTTTACCTTTCTTGTTTTCCTGCGAGTTCTCTTTGCTTCTGGCTTTGTCCAGTTTGACTGGCTGACCCAATAACTTCTTGCCATTGAGCTCTAAAGCCTTCTGCAACTCTTCCTCTGAGGCGAAGTCAACGTAGCCGAATTTCCTTCAAAGACAAAGATGGTCAAAAATTGCTTCATGATTTTACATAAATCCGACACTGCAATATTGTTTTTCTGCAATAGCACGATAGGAAAAACTCTTCAGGTGCCTTGAATAGCTCTATTTGGAAAGAAATAATTATAATGCATCATTCACACTCTACAAAATCCCAAACAATCTAAATTACACTAACTGCAAGCATACAGGAATATTACAGGTTTTCTTCATATTTGTTGTAGGCATTTTATAGTTCTAGTCAAACATTGTTCAAATACAGAAAATGTGTCAAACAACAGATTTATTTACTGAATTAAATATACAAAGAATGCTATTAATGCCCTCAAAATGTTGTTTTTGTGCCCCTGAATGCTTTAAGCTCTTGAAATGCTCTCAGGTCTTAAAAACATATGCAAGTGCTAATCTGACTCCGTAAGGCTAATACTGATCTGGTTACTACTGATATGCACTGACTACATATTGCAGACCCTGTGATATGACTACTGCTGATGCACACGTTGTGATATCAATGTTAAAACAATCTATTGTGCAGCCTTACATCAAATCAACTTCCATTTTAATGAATCAGCCTAAAAATAGGATTTAATAACAGTTTCCTCCTTACTTTGTTCCACCAAGTCGCACATCCTGAATTTCAAGGCCCTCCTTTGAGAAGAACTTTGAGATAGCCGACTTCAGTTCGTCAAAGTCTTTATTGTTGTTCAGGTTGCCCAAGAAAAGACTGAAACCTGCAAATACGAAACCAAAAATGTTTCATTTCTCCAAACAAAAGATGAAGATATCCCCGTTTTAAACACTCAAACAAGCATCAGAACAGTAATAAGGTGACATCACATACATCAGTATTAAGTCCCTTGTTGATCATCATGTGTAGTTTTAATAGCTTGGTAAAGTATTGAAAACAAGTCTCACCCTCGCCATCGGTTTTAGCCTTCTTAGCCGGCGGCGTTCCCTTCTCTTTTTTGGTCTCGGCTTTCCTCTTAGCTGGGGTGGCCGGGGTTTCTGGAGAAAAATAAATCAATATTTCAAGGCCTAAAAACAAATACTAAGCACTTTTAGGAACTGAAACTTCACTTGAAGGACTTTGAAATGCTCATCTATTCAATGTTTGATGTAATTTCAACAAATATGAAGACAGAGACATCTAAAAGAATGTCAAATTAATTTCACAAGACCTTTAAAGGGGGTTTGAGGCACACATTTACCAAGCATGAACAAAAATGCCCCATAAAATTCAATCTCTATAACTCAGACTTGGAGGCCGACAACTGATGCAAGCTGATAAATAAATTTCAAAAAGGTTATACATGTTTATACAGTGAACTGATTTCATTTTAAAAACTTCTTGAAAGTGTGAACTGATCTTCGAATAGCATACTCAAAGCAAGAGCAATAACTTCAAAATTACCAGGTGATCATAGAAACCTATACTTACGACTTTACATACACCAGCATGCCAAAAATAAACCCATAGCAAATTAAGCAATGTGGCATAAAAATAGGTCAAATGAAACGGGATTAACAAATTAAATTAAATAAAATGAAAACGAAAATAAAACTACAAGCTGAAACCAGCCTAAATGTCCTCAAATAAAACTTTACAGTAAACGTACAAATGTTAGCTATTAGACACTTATTACCACCCACTCTCCCACAAGATGCATGCTTAAAGTCGGTAAACTTTAATTCATAAAAGTTATTAATAGCCGATTTAAGCTTTGCCAGCATGCATTCACTGCATCAAATACACAGGTATAAACAGATACACAACATAAACGGGTTTCATCTCATTTAATTCGATGAAATTATAATCATGGATATTTTTCCGAACAACCAGAAAGAGGGCATTTAGAATTTAGCAATAAACCATTTCTTCTTTGCCTAGATAAATGCTAATTCAATTAGCTTTTAATCGAATTGCCATCAATCGAAAAGATGCATTTAACGGATTAATGGTATCAGTTTAAAAAGAAAGCCAATATTAGCTCTTTGAAGGGTAAAGAAAGTGAAACACCAAATTACTACAAGTTTAGATCGGCACACAATACTTCAGATAGATTCACTTTGCATTGAGAAAACGCAACATTTGTTAATCTTATGAGCAAATGAAGCAGCCAAGGTACAGCCATTCACATTAGTCAGCATTGAAGCTGCACCATTCAGAGGCATTTAGGATTATTCTGCCCTCAAAATTAGTTTAAATAAACAAGTTTGTGAATTTGTTTAATTCTGCACTCACATGAGATTGGTCTCATTGCTGCAGTGACTAACTGGAGCTTTTGCGCAACTCTCCACTAGACTCATTTCACAGACCGACATGATTTACTTGTATGTAATCTGCACATGCATGCACAATAAAAATTAATAAATAAGTTAATACACAAATAACCTTTTAACCATACATGGAATTACATTTTTTTTTACCCTGGAACCAGAGAAATGTCAAGACCGTTATAAATATATACCTTCTTCCTCCTCATCATCATCTTCCTCATCGTCGTCATCTTCCTCCTCAGACTCCTCCTTGGCCTTCACCATTCCTGCTTTCTTGGCTTTGGGCGCAGGTGTCGTGTCCATTTCCTCCTCTTCTGAATCTATGAAGACCAATGCAAAGCAGATTGAGGCAAACAAATAAGACACCAAGAAATATTTAATAAATGTATTCAAAGCAAACATCAGACCCACTGTTTTACAGTCGCCATAATCAGCTTCTCTGGCTATTTAATAGCAAAATAATATCAAATTGACCGCCCTTTATAAATCAATTGTTTATAATAACAACGACTTTAATAAAAAGAGACAACAGCAACAAATGCACACGATTAAGTGCATTTAAAATAAATATTTTATTATCATCAGAATTATATAGAAAGAAAAGTTTAAGGGTTACTTTTGCTAAATTGTACAATTTTAAATGGATTCATACTTCATTTGAAGTCTCTCCTGACAAAATTTGTTGTCTGATAACATTAAAAATAGGGCCTCCCACAAGTGTATATGTTTACCCGTTTGCTTTGTTGCAACATTGACATATCTTCTGCTTTAAAGTAAATGTCCACAAGTAAATCTTATGAGCAACAGCATCTTATGTAAACAATCTCATGTCTGGAGTTAAAAAAATAAAAAACTGGCTGGATTTCAATAGTTAAATATTTTCTGAGCACTGATCCTACTCTGCCAGCCATTTGCCAAGAACACATCCTTATATTGGTAGCTTTAAATCTGAAGGTGGAATTTAACACTTTATTCATCCTGATCGGATCGTTTTGGCAAGTTTGTCTGCTTGTTCATTTACAAATAGTCCAACATGTCCTGGGATCCAGTAGAAAACTGTATTATAAAGCTTTCTCCATAGCTCATTCACTTTGATGGCATCAATAATGCTCCACCTTAAAATAATTTAATATTTGTCCCACTATATTATTAGAAGGTTTCAGTACTCACCACAAAGCATGCAGCATTTCATAAAATATTTCAATCAAACACTCACCATCCTCCTCTTCGTCATCATCCTCCTCTTCATCTGACTCCTCTTTGGCTGCAGGTGCTTTAGCTGCAGGTGCTTTAGCTGCAGGTTTAGCCGCTGCTGCAGCTTTTTTAGGAGGCGGAGCTTCTTCCTCTTCAGATTCATCTTCGCAAATTGAAGCAAAGACATTGATTTAGATGATGCATTGTGCATTTGATTTCACTTAAAACCAGAATATTACATACCATCATCATCGTCATCCTCAGACTCCTCAGCAGGAGCTGCTTTCTTCACGGGAGCTGCTTTCTTGGCTGGTGTGGCTTTAGCTGGTGTAGCTTTGGCAGGAGCCTTCTTGGGTGGTGGGGCTTCTTCCTCTGATTCATCATCTAGAAATACAGAAGATTATGTAAAGTAAGCAATTCATCTTAATCATGCCTAAAGGGTTAAATTCATTAAAATTGATAATGCATTTAATTTCCTTAGTAGAGCACCCAAAAATGTAATCAATTTCACATCCTTTACCTATTAAAGAGAAATTGAAACATCTTGTACACCAGTAAACATTGATCTTCATGGTTTGTTTTTTGTACTATGGAAGTCAATGGCCATCATCTTTAGTGTTCAGAAAAGTCATTCAGGTTAGGAACCACTTGAGGGAGAGTAAATGAGTCATTTAAAGGGTCACGAAACACCAAAACACATGTGTTGAGCTGTTGACAGTCGTATATGTGTCCCACACTGCTAAAAACACTATTAGGACACCTATATTTCACTAAAAAGTGTAAATTGGTTGTTTTTGCGTTATTTCAAGCAAATTCGTACTTCCGGTTTGAAACAAATTTTTGAAGCTGCGTCACGGTCATGAGATAATAGCGTTTATTCCAGCGTGCAGACTGGACGTCTGTGCCAGAGTGTGTCTTATTACGTCTTACAGTGTGCTGCATTAATGCATGAGTAAGGCTTGGTTCAAACCAATCAGCGCGCTCTATTGTGCAACTTCATTAATATTCATTACTGTCACAGTGTTTAGACGACAGAGACGCCACGTTGTGTTGGCAAAACAAGCGTGAAGTGTTGCTTTTATAGTTTGCTGCAGTTAAGTTTTGTTTTCATTTTCTCTCTGTGAGAGCTCAGCTGGATCACGTGTGGATTAAGTGTACGCGACGCTCGACAACAATAACTTACGTGTCTAAGATTGTTTACCTGAGAGCTGTTCTCATCTGCAAACGCTGAGATCCGGATTCGCTTTAGTCTCCTCTTAATAAAGACGCGGCTCTAGTTGCTGATGATTGTCCTGTCTCTACAGATTTGGTAAGTGAGCGACCAGTGCTCTTTGTTTATTCAGTTTGTTCATATCGAACTAAGTTAACTATTGCACCGAGTGTAAACATGATAGCACCACAACCAAACTTTAGTGAAGTAATTTAGTGACCGGAATAACACACGCGGCTTTCTGACACTACCTGCCGTGTGCATCTAAGTTTCCAGGAAATGCTGAGGGTTTTTTTCTCTCATTCGCCGTGCGGTATCAAACATTGCATGAAAAATACACGCTTACAGCAGCTCCTCGAATCAAATATCACGTTTGTCGCGAGGGGCATGAATGAATTCCCTGAATGAAAGAGCCAAACTGCAGTTAAAGTCCACCATTTAATAATTTGGCAAATAATTCGACTACAGATGTCCATGTCAACACAGTCACTTTCTCACGTGTGTGTGTGTGTGTGTGTGTGTGTATTTTGACTCTGAAACTCGCGCGTGGCCAAATAGACACTCCCACACAATCCCACTTTAGTTCCTCCGACACTCCCCCCTAAACAGAGCTGGACACGCCCACTTTTCTGACTTTTTCCCCAAAGTAGAGGTGTGAAAACACCCTGCTGAAACGAGGGGGTTTCATGGCCATTTAATAACTGTGAACTATCCCTTTAAAACGGCTGATCTAATAAACATCCAGTCAGATTGTTTTCATACCATCATCATCGTCGTCATCCTCTTCACTGGACTCTTCAGCAGGAGCTGCTTTCTTTGCAGGAGCTGCTGCTTTAGCTGGAGCTTTAGCGGCCTTCTTTGGAGGTGGAGCTTCCTCTTCTGTGAAGAACGATTCAATGCAAATTACATCTGACCTTCAGACTCAAAGGAATAAAAAAAAAAAAATGCACGACTGAAAACTTTGCTAACCAGATTCATCATCTTCATCGTCGTCATCTTCATCCTCACTCTCCTGTTTGGCAGCAGCTTTTCCGTTTTTCACTGCCTTCACAGGAGCTGCGTTTTTCTTCGCTACAGCTTTGACTGGTGGTGCCTGCCGAATACAGTTCATTAAATACCTTTCAATAGCAACAGGAAAAAAATAAAGCGCATTATTTGTCAGCCTCCTCACCTCTTCTTCCTCATCGTCATCACTGTCCTCCTCGCTGGATTCCTCTTCCACTTCTTTAGGAGGTGGAGGTGCCTTTTTCTTCGGCGGCGCATCTTTTTTAGCTGCCTGTAACAAACAAGCAATAAAAATATTAATTTAAATGTTGATTTGTGAGATATGAACTTGATTTAGCAACTAGACAGTCAAAGCTTTGCACATTTAGTCAACACAAACCTCAAATGGTTTCAGTTTCACTTTAAGTCCTGCGGTGCAAGAAAGATTTAACAGATTGTTTTTGTACTTGTGCATGTATTAAACACGAGTTCCACCCTTTATAAATTAGCTAAATGCCATTATGCAGAAATGACAGCATATAGTTTAAGCTTCAATCAATGACACATTCAATCTTGATGCATTCGAACGCTTTCACTTCAGCATTTGTTTGGAGATCATGAGGTGTGGCTACTCTTGTTTAGGCTACATAAAGCTTTAAAAGTGCAATAAATCTAATACATCTGTATGCTCCGCGTTCATACTTCATATACAGTCATAACTGAAACCATATTGCATTGAATTAGAAACCATTTACAATTAGTAAGGCTGACAAGAATACAAAATTCTGAATGTCACCATGTTTATAGCATGATCCATTATTAATCTTTTAATTTGACACTTGAAATCTCAAATGTCATTATATATTAATGAAAAAAAAACCCTACATGAATTTTTATACAAATGTTCACTTAAATTAGTGACAATTAATCTGATTTGATGCACTGCGATGTAGAATATGTACTTAATGTCCCACACTCAGAGCAAATGTCGAGTCTTACTAGCCGATTGAGTGAGCACACTTTCGTTCTGCCCAATCAGAACTTTTCAATCTGCCTCTTATCGGTCTCGTTAGTTTGCCGAGTGTACTTTCACAATTATTATATTATTGTAAGTATAATAACAAGGTGTCTACAAGTTCCAGCAAGTCAAATTTAAGACCAATTCAGACTTGCACAAGGCTAAACACTAAAGATTTTTTAATGGCCAAGTTAAAACCATATCATTAAAAACAAATGTTTTTGCAAAGATAAATAAAACCATATTAATATGCAAATAGTGTAAATGATGTTTTTTTTAAACTTATGAAATATAATGTTAGTTATTAGACGGGTGCTGGCCTGATTGGGTATAGCTTTACAGAGGAAAATTAAGACCAGTTTAAAATTAAGACCTACAACACAATAGTGCAGCGGATTTAAGACTTTAAGGCCTAAAATTCATATATATTTAATTTTAAAACTTTACAATTCTGCAGATACCTCAAATAAGCTACATCATCTCCTTAATTTGAGCTGAGCTGGTGCACAAAAAGGAAAGGTAATTTTTTTTATCTTACTGTTTGCTCAAGCGAAAAATGATTTCAATTTCTGAATATTTAACAACTAATTTGAATAAATGGTGAAATTAGTATTATTAATATATAATAACATATATAATAATAATAATATCTATGCAGTGAAACAGACTGAGCTGAATCTTGACTCAAATCAAAAAAATCTGTCAAAACAAAAATTGCAATTAAGACATTTTCCCCAAATCGCACATCTCCCTTAGCTCTTGCAGTTAGGGCTATGAAAGGGTCAAATAAACTAAACATCTAGGGGGGGGGAAAAAAAAAAGTACACCCAAGTTGTCTGAAGACAGACATAGTTGACCAATGAAAGGTTTTCACCATCCTCAAATGTTGACTTGTGTACATTTAACAAGACTTGGCATTCATTAACTTGCATGTTTAAAACACAATCACAATCTTGCATAAACAAGCGTAAGATTTCGCCTAAAAATCTGAATTCTCATCTAAAACTTTCCATCTTTAGTATGAATACATATATAAGACAAATGTGCTAACAAAAAAAAAAGATAAGACTGGCACAACACCAATTAAAATATTTAGAGATTGGTTCCTAAAATCCAACATCTTTTCCTTTCAATCACTAAAGGTGTAACACGTGTTATTGGAGATTTTGCATATAATTCATTCGTGGTACAACCTTTTAAAATTTGACTATTAAGTGCATGACTTAATGTAAATAATGTACTTATACAAATAATAAACTAAAATAACATTATGACTGTTAATGAATATTTCTTAAGTATGGATCTGTAACAAAGTACTCGAAAAGTAAAGTACTGCTCGCGAAAGTCCCCGCGTGGATCATCCCACGTGGGTTGAACGTAACACGTGGAAAACACACGTTAACCCTACAGCGAAGTAGAAATAACGTAATTAAATTAAATTTCGTGCCGCATTTACATACTTGACTCATATAAACAGTGAAACACGAGTTAAAACGCAATTGTGTTTAGTGCATGGTCTTAAACGTGTTAAATGCCCCCACATTCACTACAGAGAGCCAAAATGGAGGCGTTTAGCATTTAGCTACTTTCCACGCATGGCGAACAAATGACTTGGAGCTAAATCCACGACATATTAACACCTCCCCTGGGTTTATTAATCAACGCAATTTGTTTTTACAACATCACAAAACGAGTCTTCTTAAAATTCACCACGCATGTTCATGATGCGTGTTTGTTGAGGCCTGCAAATGCAGAAGCGTGGTCGGCCATGTTACCTTCACAAACAGGAAAAGCAGAAAACACACGCTAGCTCATTTTAGCCGTCAATACTGATCCTTAAATAATTATTTGAATATTTAACCTTACATTCCGACGACTATTATACATGTTAAACTAAATATAACTCACACACATGGGCCTTCTCGCCACATGTAAAAATAAAAACAGGAAAATACGCATTTTGAGATCCGTGCTGCATTTAAAGCGATAATAACGGATTGACGGTAATATCTTACCTTAGCGAGCTTCACCATGACTGAGGGCTGTTTTTACAGTAAAGCTGATAACTGAAAGAGAGAGATGGTAAGAACCGTTCAGTCACACGTGTTTCTCTCTACAGGACAGAAAAGAGCGCTCGATACGCTTTTAGTACGTCCTGGAAAACCCCGCCCACTACACCCATGACGTTTACCATATGCGCGTTCACGAAGCTCAATGTGAACCGAGTCGCTGCTGTTCAGACTCGTTATCTCCATTCGGTTCTTTTGAACAGTTTTTTTCTGATTTTTTTTGCGCTCATTGAACAGTATGAATGAATGAATGAATGAATGAATGAATGAATGAATGAATGAATGAATGAACTAGAAATTTAAAGTTCGTAGACAAACTTGGTCTCTTGAGAAAGCCGAGTCTGAAAGTGTGAAGTTTAAATAACTGAAGTGTTTTAAGTTTGAAACAGTTATAAAAAGATTAGCATGTTTCCAATATAGTTTGGTATGTTGCTAGGGGTTCTCAGTGGTTGCTAGGCAGTTGGCAAGGCATTGCAACTCAGTTGTTTGGTTGTTCTGATTGGTTGCTAAGGTGTTGCCAGCCAGTTGTTAGGGTGTTCTGAGTGGTTGCTAAGGTGTTCCTAAGTAGTTGCTAAGCCATTGCTAGGCGGTTGCTAAGGTGTTGCCTGGGACTTCTGAGTTGTTGCTAAGGCATTACAAGGAAGTTGTTAGGGTGTTCCAGGTGGTTTCTAAGACGTTGCTAGGTGGTTGCTTATGTGTTCTGAGTGGTTGCTAGGGTTTTGCTAGGCGGTAGCTAAGGTGTTTCTAGGCAGTTGCTAGGGTGTTCTAGGTGGTTACTAAGATGTTGCTAGACGGTTGATGTGTTCTGAGTGGTTGCTTAGGGGGTGTTAGGTGGTTGCTATAGATGTTCTAGCTCGTTGCTAATGTGTTGCTAGGTGGTTGCTAGCATGCTCTGATTGGTTGCTAGGCCGTTGCTAAGGTGTTGCCTGGGAATTCTGAGTGGTTGCTAAAGCATTGCCATATGTGTGTGTGTGTGTGTGTGTGTGTGTGTGTGTCATTGCAAGGCATTGCTAGGTGGTTGCTAGGGTGTTTCAGGTGGTTACTAAGATGTTGCTAGGCAGTTGCTAGGTCATTTCTAAGGTGTTGCTAGGTGGTTGCTAAGGTGTTTTGAGTGGTTGTTAGGTGGTTGCTAAGGTGTTCTGAGTATGTTTCTAGTATGATTAGTATATATTGGTATGTCATTGCCATATATATATATATGTGTGTGTGTGTGTATGTGTGTGTGTGTGTGTGTGTGTCATTGCAAGGCATTGCTAGGTGGTTGCTAGGGTGTTTCAGGTGTTTCAGTTGGTTACTAAGATGTTGCTAGGCAGTTGCTAGGATGTTCTGAGTGGTTGCTAAGGCGTTGCCTGGTAATTGTTAAGGTGTTGCTAAGTGGTTGCTACGGTGTTCTGATTTGTTGCTAGGCAGTCGCTAAGGCGTTGCTAGGTGTTTGCGAATGTGTTCTGAGTAGTTGCAAGGCAGTTGCTATCATAAATTAGAACGTTTCTAGTATGATTAGTATGTATTGGTATGTCATGTTTCTAATATGGATCAGTCAGTATGAACTGGTATGTCACTCACTTTAACGTTAATTTTACAGAATCACTGTGCTTATCACAGGGTGACGAGATGTTATAATACGCTAAAAGCATTATGTAAATTATATATATATATATATATATATATATATATATATATATATATATATATATATATATATATATATATATATATATATACGTATGTTGTCAATATAACTTATTTCTTAGACAAAAACAAACTCTGTGCCTCTCTGTAAATGCTAGCGCTCCCGTTTTTTTCTTCTGGTACCTTGTTGTTTGCAAACATGGTAATTCGTCTATATGGCACTTCTTATATATAATCATTAAATTTATTTAAAAAATTTGCTCCAAAGTTTTATTATTATTATTGTTGTATATCAAAAATATATTTACAAAAAAACTTTTTTTTTTTTTGTTTTGTAAATTTAAATATAAACAATCACACGTGAGACATCCCAAGCATCAACCAATCAGGCTTTTAAAAAAGACGGCGCTACCTGCCGATTGGATGATGCCAATGTCAATCATGCTAAAACGTCTTCCCAGACCCTGATTCTTCATCTTCTCAGAGCTGCACTTTTCCGTGTTTTTTTTTTTTCCTTCCGTGTAGAGATTGTTAAGAAATATGAACATACTGATATTTTTGTGTGCATGCAAACTCTGAAATCACATCTTTGAGTAACTTACGCGTGCTTTATATGAACCACCCTACACACACACACACACACACACTGAACCCAACGGCTCCGCCCACTGAAACGCTCACCAGAAAGAGACTCCCACATGTCCCATTCAAGCAGACCTTCATCTAGGTTTCACACAGCGGATCGCACACTTCATTTGTTTTTCCCTTTAAGCATTCAGGTAGTGGAAGTAAAGTTAAAACTAGTAGATTTCAAAATGGCTTCTTCAGCTAAAGATGATTACACATGTGCTGTGTGTCAGGAAATCTTCAAGACTCCTGTTATATTATCATGTGGCCACAGTTTCTGTCAAGAGTGTCTTCAGCAGTGTTGGAGAAGCGAGAATACTCAGGAGTGTCCAGTCTGCAGGATAATATCCTCAATAGCTGATCCTCCAGTTAATCTGGCTTTAAAAAACTTGTGCGAGTCGTTCCTGAAGAAGAGAAATAAGAGACATTCATCAAGATCAGAGGAGATCTGCAGTTTACATGGTAAGAAACGAAGACTCTACTGTGTAAAGGACAAACAGCCTGTGTGTTTAGTGTGCAGAGATTCAGAGAAACACCTCAAACACACATTCAGACCCCTCAGTGAAATGGTTTCACCAAAGAAGGTAAGACTGGATTACGCTTGAACTTCTATAATCATAGACATTTTATACAAGTAGAAATGTCTCAGATTCATTTTGCTCATGAAAAATGTACTATTCAATAGTGTATATTACTATGAACACATTACTTTTATTTGTGGTATCTTATAGATTTTCACTTTAATTCCAGGAGGAGCTCAATACAGCACTGGAGTCCTTACAAGAACAACTTGGACGTAAAAAAAAGTCCAAAATGGTGTTTGAGGAAACGGTTAAATACATCGAGGTGAGGATTAATCAGATCACCCTGCTGAAAAATCCACCTTAAACCAGCCTAGGATGGTTGGCTGGTTTAAGCTGCTCGACCAGCCTGGTTTTAGAGGGGTTTTGGTCTCTTCCAGGCTGGTTTCCAGCCATTTCCAGCCTTGTCAGGCTTGAAAAAGCCAGCTAAAACCAGCTTGACCATCCTGGTTTAAGCTGGACATAGCTGGCTGGTCAAGCTGGTTTTAGCTGATCATCTCCCAATCTGTCCAGCTAAAACCAGGCTGGAAATGAGCCTGGAAGTGGCCAAAACCCCTCCAAAACCAGGCTGGTCGACCAGCTAAAACAAGTCAACCATATTAGGCTGGTTTAAGCTGGATTTTCAGCAGGGCAGCTAATCTGTCAGGACCACTGTCGTCTAAACCTCAGCTCACACTATGTGATTTGTAATAATCCTATAATTGTAGCTTGTCAATATTATCAATATAACAGAAGCAGGAGATGATGATAAAGGAAAAGCAGAGTTTATTGAATATTCCTGCAAGTCTATCATATAATATATCTAGTAAAAGACTGAAAATATGACTTTACAAACTGTTTTGTAAATAAATCAAATGAACACTCTCATATTAGTCAATAATATTACTGAAATTTATGTAAAAACTGAATAAATATAAGTGTTAACAAGTAAAAGAGCAGAGCTTATTGAATATTCCTGCAATGCTTCATCTGACCAAAAGCTAACGAGTGTTATTATCCCGCAAGCAACAGCAATGGAAAATTACTGCTTCACAACATCGTCCAGAGACATCGCAGACCTTGAAGTGGAGAGTCTCTCTTATCTCTTTCTCATGAAAACAAGTCTCTCTTGAATCCACACAGTCATAAGCAAGGCCAGACAGAATCTGCGGACATTCTGTGCTATTTATGTTGGGAATTTTGTAAAAATTCTGCGGATTTATGCAGATTTATTTGGGGAGTATCGTAACTAAAAACTTAATATATGTAATGAAAATAATCCATCTAGATCCACTTATTTGGTGAACAAAGCAAGTCTATCATATTAAATATCTAGTAAAAGACAGAAAATATGACTTTACAAACTGTATTGTAAATAAATCAAATGAACACTTTCATATTAGTCAATAATATTACTGAAATTAATAAAATAAAACTGGTTAAATATAAATTTACACACATTTACACAAGTAAATATATAGATTCAATAATGGGTTGAAAATCTGCGTATTTCTGCGTGCACAGATTGCATGTGGGCCTGGTCATAAGATTATAACAATAAGGACAAAAGGGGGAATAATCATAAAGCAATAATTATAGGAAAATTGTAATAATACAATATTTCCACTAAATAAACAAGTGTAAATGATATAACCTGATAAACCAAACAATAATGATTTTATGTTTATTATGTTTAAATATGACAGCAAAAAAGCGTTTTCTAGACTAACAGAAAAGTGAAAATTAAGTGAGTTTCTCCTTAAAACAAGCGAAATATTTGGTCAAAATAAATGAAAAATGTTTCTTCGAGTTTTTAGTCAAAATATCTGAAACCTCTTAAATCAAGAAGCATTTTCTAGACAAGTAAAACACAGAAAAGAAATAAAAGCTGTTTTCAGAAATAATGAGTAGAATAAAATGGCGAATAATTAAATCATTAACCAATAATCAATAAAATTGAATATTGATAATTATGGAAATCACTAATTATCATATGATTAAAGGAAATATTTAAATTAATTATTCATTCATTCATTCTATTTCTTGTTGGCTTAGTCCCTTTATTAATCCGGGGTCGCCACAGGGGAATGAACCACCAACTTATCCAGCACATTTTTTGTGCGGCGGATGACCTTCCAGCCACAACCCATCTCTGGGAAACATTCACACACACACACACACACACACACACACTCATACACTACGGACAAATTAGCGTACCCAATTCACCTGTATCACATGTCTTTGGACTGTGGGGGAAACCGGAGCACCCGGAGGAAACCCACGCAAACGCAGGGAGAACATGCAAACTCCACACAGAAACGCCAACTGAGCCGAGGTTCTAACTAGCGACCTTCTTGCTGTAAGGCGACAGCACTACCTACTGCGCCACCTATTTAAATGAATTAAATTACCTAAATTAATAGTTGCTCTTTACTGAAATTAACACCCCACTGACTTACTTGATTGCAAAGCCATGACACCATAAAATCATGTGCCCCGTCTTTGGTTTTGTGTTGGGACTGTTGTCTTTTTAATTTCTTCATTGTGACACTTCTGGTATTCATACACTCTGACCGAGTCTGGATATCAAGCAGTTTTATTTATATCAAGTCTACATTTCATAAAATGATAAACATTAAACTAGTGTGCTTTTTAAACTCCGGTGCTGGTTCTTCATATAGTTCATGTAGTTCACTAACCCACATTTCCAAATCAGCCTTCTGCTGCTCCAGGATGCGTCTGAGATGACTGAAGTGAATGTGGTTTGATTTCAGTATCAAGCTAGAAGCACAAAGCATCAGATTAAACAGCAGTTTGAGAAGCTTCATCAGTTTCTCCGAGATGAAGAAGAAGCTACAATCACTGCACTGAGGGAGGAAGAGGAGCAGAGGAAGCAGATGATGAAGGAGAAGCTGGAGGAGATGAACACACACATCTCAGCTCTTTCACACACGATCAAAGACACGGAGGAGATGCTGAAAGCCAATGACGTCTGCTTTCTGAAGGTCTGATTTCAGATCAGTGATTGATTGATTGATGATTGATTGAGTTGTTGATGATCAGTTGTGTGTTTGTTCTGCAGGAGTTTCCAGTCTCGATCAAAAGGTGAGTGATCTGTTGCTCTGTCTGCTTTTAAGTCAAAGCCACTGCAGTTCTGACTCCTGAATGTTCCTCCAGAGTCCAGATCTCACTGCCGGATATACAGATGCCTTCAGGAGCTTTGATTGATGAGCCACGCTATTCGGGCAACCTGTCATTCAGAGTCTGGAAGAAGATGCAGGACATTGTCCAGTACAGTGAGTCTGAGCTCTTACACACACACACACACACACTGGAGAACTACTTTTACAACATTTTTATTAAATATATTTTTAACTTGCTGTAAAACTCATTGTTGAGGTGCAGATGATCAGAGAGTTGGAACAGATCTTTTAATCACAGGTTTTTTTTGCAAATCCTGTCTTGTGGACATGTTTATGTTGATCATGCACATGTATGGCGATGTGTTCATACGTGGCTGTCAGTCAATTCGATGTGTGGGGAAACTTGCTGGGATTTGGATCCTATTTTAACATCAGGAAATATTTTACGGGTGCTTTCACACCTGCCTTATTTAGTTCGATTGAATCGCACTAGAGTTCGTTTCCCCTTTTGGTGTGGTTCGTTTGGGCAGGTGAGAATGCAGCAATCGTACTCGAGTGCGCACCAACTAAGCGTACCGAGACCTGCTTGAAGAGGTGGACTCGGTACGCTTTCAAACGAACCCTGGAGCGGTTCGTTTGGGGTGAGAATATGATCTGAACTAAAACAGGTCCAACCACAAACAGTACTGCGCCTTTTGGACTAATCCAGCTGCTGTAGGCCGATGCGCTGTGCATTATGGGATATGGTGGAATAATATTTGTTGACTTTACCAACAGAGAGAGAGAGAGAGAGGGGAAAACATTACCTGATGGATCGTTGGTAATATTTCCGCAAGAGGACCATGTCGCAGTTTAGCTAAATTAATTCACGCCTCCTCCAGAAGTGACGAGCGATGCATTAAACACTGATTTCCAGCCGCGGCCGCGCTTCATTCTCGAAATGTATAGTCTGTCTAAAGTAGGGATACAATCAGCCAGCGCAGTCGTCCCTCCAGAGTAAAAACGACATTTTGTGTCTGCCGGTTTTGTTTACTTGCGGGAGTTTATTGGCATTTTCCCCGCATGTTAATTCTGACCAATCAATAAGCAGTTTAGGAAATATGTTCAACAACATCTGGCCAATGAGAGATGTGGATTTTGTCAGATGACTGCATTTTGGTTCCTTTCAACTGGTTCGGAAGCCAAAGCCAGCAGTGTGGTGTAAAAACGACCCAAAGACGGCAGAAGATGCAACAATGTATCATTTATTAAATGCTTTCACACCTGTAAATAGATTCAGTTGTTCTGAAACAGAGATTACAATTGTTACATTGTTGCTCTTTGCTCTTGGAGCGGTTCGCTTTCACACTGCAAAGTTTCTAATCGGACCAAAAGAGCTAAAACAAGTCACGTGCGAGTAAACTCTCCTCTTATTGGTCAGATTGTCAGGGTTTATTTTGCAGCGTCCCGCTCAGCTGTCAGGAGAGGTGGTGGTTTGGTGGTGATTGACAGGGTGTGTGTGCGACGTGTCTGAGCAGAGACGCGGTGGGGAGGGGTGAGAAGGGTGCGCGACGATGCCTATTTGAGGACCGGGAGGGAGACACGAGATTACCGGGAGATCATCACTCGTTTGCGGGCATCCGGAGACTCGCGAAACTTCCCACCATACTCATAATTCTCTCTTCATATAGCCGTAAGCCTATTACAAATCCATAAAACACCGTGATATAACCGCGCTCGGATCGGATCGGTTTCTTACTGCAATCGAACCGCTTCAGGGTTCGTTTTAGTCAAGCCGAGACCACCTAACTCAAGCGATCTCGGAGCGATTACTTTGGCACGGAACAGAGCGCGATTGCCCTGTTCACATATGCCAAACGAACCGCGCTAACTGGGCAAACGAGATACGTTCGGAAACAAAAGTGTAGGTGTGAAAGCACCCTAAGAGACTTGTTGTGTTTTCATCACACCATTATGACTGTGGACACACTATACCTACACACAGTTCTGTCCAAACAGCCAACAAATTTTGGCATCATAGACGCCCTTTATCATTCATTTTCCTTCAGCTTTGTCCCTGATTTATTAGTGGTCGCTAAAGTGGAATGAAGCTACTCTGGCATATGTTTTATCAGGGTGTCTGGAGGGTCTTAAAAAGTATTAAAAGTTGATAAATCAATTATGAAAAAGTGAGGGCCTTTAAAAGGTATTAAAAACTCTTAACGCCGCATTTACAGGGTCTTAAGTTTTGTTCAAGCATTGGCCAAAGTGTTTGACTCCAAAAAAGCATAAATATATTTGTTTTCCTTGTTTGGTTCGGGTCGGGTGCATCCAGCCAAGTCATAATTCAGAATAATCTGTGATTGGACATTATATGAAAATGAGAATAACAGCAGATGTTGATTGTGTCTCTTCAGCTCCTGTCATCCTGGACCCGAACACTGCACATCGATGGCTCTGCCCGTCTGATGATCTGACCAGAATAATGTTCAGAGGACACATGGTAGTGCCAGATAATCCAGAGAGATTTGACCATTATTACTGTGTTTTGGGTTCGGAGGGTTTTAACTCAGGAAAGCACAGCTGGGAGATGGAGGTTAAAAAGGGCGGCTTGTGGAGTGTTGGAGTAACGACAGCATCAAACCAGAGGAAGAAACTTGTTTTCTATGACTCTAACGTGTGGTGTGTGTGGCATGATGCGGATCAATACTATGAAGAGTCTGGTTTTCGTGTTGTTCAGGCTCTTGAGCGAGTGCGAGTTGATCTGGATTATGACAGAGGAACAGTGTCTTTCTCTGATCCTGTAAAGAGCAAACACATACACACTTACACAACCACCTTCACTGATACTGTCTACCCTTTCTTCAGGTGTTATGACTATATCCAGGTCTTACCATCCAGTCTTCAGTAAACATGACTGCAGTAGATCCAACCCAGGCTCATTCTGAAAACGTAGTCCAGTGGACGTTTCTGGAGACATATATAATTACATATATAAAATATGTAATCAATATAACTTATCTCTAATACAACAACAAACTCTGTACCACATCAGATGTCATTCCCTCTCTAAAAATGCAAGCGACCTTGGTTTTTTCTGCAATCTCGATGCGCACGCATCCTGAATGTTTACAAACCGGTAATTCACCTATTGGGAAAAGTTTTGTTACCAGAAGCTTTCCAGATCAGAGCTCAATGAGGACCTCTGCTGGTTATAGTATGGAAAAACACTGTGTTACAAAAATGTCAACAGACCAACTCATGCATGTAGTAAAACAACAATAGTAAACACATTACTGTAGTTTTACAAATAAGATAAATTACATTACAACACAGATGACTAATAAAATCCAAGGTATTCATGTGTTTACGTTTATCTATTCTAACTGATCCTACACCCACACTTACATTCAGAGAGGGGATCAAACTGTGGATTTCTGCATGGGAGGTCAATGCTTGAAGAGGCTACAGGAGTGAGGCCTTTGTGCTGCATCCATCAGCTGCCTTCTGTTACACACTATACTACAATATGCAGTGGCATGCTTTAAAAATAGTTGTAAAATACACTTTAGTATGCTTCAAAAGCTTCAATGCAAAAAAGGCTTTTCTTAATTAGATTTTTTGGTCTGGTTTTGAGTCCAAATATCTAAAAACTCTTAAATCAAGAAGCATTTTCTAGACAAGCAAAACACATTGTCTTGTTTGAAGAAATAATATGCCAAAATGAAGTGAGTTTTTCCTTAAAACAAGCAAAATAATCCCCATTGACAGATTATTTTGCTTGTTTTAAGGAAAAACTCACCTAATTTTGGCATATTATTTCTTCAAACAAGACAATGTGTTTTGCTTGTCTAGAAAATGCTTCTTGATTTAAGAATTTTTAGATATTTGGACTAGAAACCAGACCAAAATCTAAGTAAGAAAAGCATTTTATGCAGTGATTTTACTCTAAATTATTATTGTGTTTTAGTTGATTTACTGGTGTGTGGGACCGGTGCGGTGCTTTGAAACAGTAATGTATGTAATCCACACATAATGTCTTGCTATACACTTTACTAAGTGTTTAAACCTTTGAATCAAAACTTGAAGCAGTCACATGGGTATAGACATGAATAAAGCTTCAGACGTCACTGATCACGTTATGGCTTTATTGATTATGGCTGAACAAATCAAGCTCCGGTACACTGCTTCTCACTGCGAGATGCTTCAAAGCCTCATCACTACAGAACATTCAGAAACCTGTCTCTGTAGGGGCTCTTAATGTTCATTATTATGTTGCTCTGAAATAACTAAACAATGGAACAGTTACACGAATGGAGGAATTAAACCTCACACTGTATGGTTGAGATATCAAGAGGTTTAGT
The DNA here is from genome assembly GCF_052040795.2 of Danio rerio. Classification (NCBI taxonomy): domain Eukaryota; kingdom Metazoa; phylum Chordata; class Actinopteri; order Cypriniformes; family Danionidae; genus Danio; species Danio rerio. The sequence goes on from NC_141042.1 coordinate 39,720,717, forward strand.
GGAGCGGTTCGTGTTCCTGACTGACATGACATTCATTTATTTATTATTTAGTCCCTTTATTAATCTGGGGTCGCCACAGTGTATGAACCACCAACTTATCCAGCATATGTTTTACACAGCAGATGCCCTTGTAGCTGCAACCCATCACTGGGAAACACCAATATGCTCTCATTCACACTCATGCACTATGGACAATTTTAGCATTCCCAATTCACCTGTACCGCATGTCTTTGAACTGGGGGAAACCAGAGCAACCTGTGGAAACATGCCAACTACCCCCCACCATTTTTCTCAAAATACTGTTAATTCAGCATGTGAAGACCCTGAATAAAGTGTGAAAAAAACAATATATATTGTTATGTTACCTTAGTATGTCTGCAGATTGTTCTGATATTCCTGTTTGGGCTGTTTTACAACCTAGAGAGGATCATGAACTGCTCCACCCACTGACACACTCATCAGGAAGAGACTCGCTGAATAATCATTTCACTCTTTACTCACAAACTGACTTTCTTCTGCGTTTCTGGACAAAATCAAACAGGAATCAGCGATCAGTGAAGAACTAAAGGAGAGAAGAGGCATTTCAGTTGTTTTGTTTCTGAACAGCAGCAGATCTTTGTAATAATTTTGGCTTTTCATTTTAAACATTCAGAAAGTGAAAGTAAAGTCGACTACTTGATCTCAAACAGAGGAAATGGCTTCATCGGCTGAATATGATTATAGTTGTCCTGTGTGTCATGATATCTTCAAGACTCCTGTTCTTCTGTCGTGTAGTCACAGTTTCTGTCAAGAGTGTCTTCAACAGTTTTGGAGAAGCAAGAATACTCAGGAGTGTCCCGTCTGCAGGATAATATCCTCAATAGCTGATCCTCCAGTTAATCTGGCTTTAAAAAACTTGTGTGAGTCGTTCCTGAAGGAGAGAAATGAGAGACGTTCATCAGAATCTGAGGAGATCTGCAGTTTACACAGTGAGAAACTCAAACTCTTCTGTCTGGAGGACAAACAGCCTGCGTGTGTTGTGTGTTTTACTTCAGAGAAACACCTCGGTCACACATTCAGACCCATCAGTGAAGTGGTCCCAGCAAAAAAGGTGAGACTGGATTATGCTTGACAATAAATGTCTCAGAACTATTTTTCTCATGAACATATTACTATTTAATAGCCAATATTATTATGTATTATGTTGTGGGGAAAAGATTCTGGTCTGCAAAAATATTCTAAGTCTCCAAGTCAAAGTAAAAAAAAAAAAAATGACAAAGTCTGAGATCTCCGAAGTCTTAAGACGAAGCAGTTAACTGTTACAGCATCAGTAACAACAGAGACAGGTCGTTCTAGTGTCTGCCGAATATAGGCTAGCACACAGTTTAAATACATTTCTTTGTCTTAATAATCCACCCAGATTTACACATTACACACCTCCATCAGCTTCTCCGCTAATGCGATCTTAAATATCTCAGGTGCCCACCACCAATAGAATCTCAGGGTACTACCCATGTCCAGTTAAGGTCTTTCCTTCCTGTTTCAAATGTGATGACACAATGCTCAACAAGAGATCTTGTTCACTGTCCACTGAGCTGTCTACTGTAAGTTCAGCTGAAGTTCACGGGTACTCATGTTTTTTTAGATGTCATTACAAATTAGTGTGGGCGCACGTGCAGGTGTGCCTTATCATGAGTTACAGAACAGAACGCAGGTCTCCTTTTGGCCTTGCTTTCATAAATCAACCCTCATTGTGACATTAATGCTGCTCTTCAAATTTCTCTTCTCATCTCTGACTGCATTTACACAGAATTACTTTTTTTATTTACCAAAGAACACATACCTGATAATAATGCCACAGCTATGGGTAATAATGCAACAGATAATAATAATAATAATAATACTGAAATCACTCAAATAAGCATATAAATGAGAGTAATATTTTCATCAGAAATTCATCAAGACACAATGCATTCCCCATCAATTACAATGAACAAGTTGCATAAATCTCTGGTCTCTAATAGATTTTTCCTTTAAATTCTAGGAGGAGCTCAATACAGCACTGAAATCCTTACAGGAGAAACTAAAATGTAATGAAACGATGAAAGAAGAGTTTGAGAAAGCAGCTCAACACATCAAGGTGAGAATTGATCATTGATGCATTTCCCTAAACCATCAGTATCCAACTACCAGCTCATCTGTCTGTCAGGACCACTGCTGTCTAAAGCCCGGCTCACACTGTGGTTTTTGATAATGCTCTGCAGTTGTAGCTTGTCAGATTGTATGAACATGATTCTAGTGTCACACTGTAGGATGTAGGACACACACTAGCTTCGGACATGAATCTGGAGTGTGATGTTGATCAGTTCATGCAGTGAAATAAGAACTCACAGCAAACATATCAATCTGTAGCGTTTATTAATTAATTACACATGCCTTGATAATAAAAGCAGAAAAAAGCATTTTGTTACCCTGGAGTGCGTTTCCCAAACAACACATAACTCATGGCTGAACTATCATGGTACGATGCATCGTTTGTGAAATGAACGTTGTAGTGACGAGTGTTTCCCAAAACCCCTAGTTTCTCTGATCCAGATCCATCGTCTGAACCATGTTAGTTATAATGTAAAACACCCATGAAGTTAACAATTTTTTGACAAGCTTTTTTGATTTCAGGCTCAAGCTGAGCACACAGAGCGTCAGATTAAACAGCAGTTTGAGAAGCTTCATCAGTTTCTCCGAGATGAAGAAGAAGCTACAATCACTGCACTGAGGGAGGAAGAGGAGCAGAAGAAGCAGATGATGAAGGAGAAGCTGGAGGAGATGAACACACACATCTCAGCTCTTTCACACACGATCAAAGACACGGAGGAGATGCTGAAAGCCAATGACGTCTGCTTTCTGAAGGTCTGATTTCAGATCAGTGATTGATTGATTGATGATTGATTGAGTTGTTGATGATCAGTTGTGTGTTTGTTCTGCAGGAGTTTCCAGTCTCAATGGAAAGGTGAGTGATCTGCTGGTTTCTCTGCTTCTGAAGTCAAAGCCACTGCAGTTCTGACTCCTGAATGTTCCTCCAGAGTCCAGATCTCACAGCCGGATCCACAGATGCCTTCTGGAGCTTTGATTCATGTGTCTCGCTACTTGGGCAACCTGCCGTTCAGAGTCTGGAAGAAGATGCAGGACATTGTCCAGTACAGTGAGTCTGAGCTCTTACACAAACACACTGGAGATCAGGCAGGTGTGGTGATGAACAACAGAACTACTCTTACAGCATTTATATTGACAGTAAGTGCTGCTCAGAGAACTGTCTGCCACCCTAGAGCCAATCTGGGGAAATGCCTTTAGATCAAAATAAGGCTTATAGATCTGTTACGGCTGAGTCAGGTATCAGACAGAGGTTAAATAATAAAAGAAACACTTTCATTTAAATACATAATAAACTTTCATTCACATTCAAACACAATAAAAGAAGTCAACTCAGTCCTGGAGGGTCGGTGTCCTGCATAGTTCAGCTCCAGCTTCCTTCAACACTCCTGCCTGGATGTTTCTAGTGTTCCTAGTAAGAGCTTTATTAGCTGCTTTCGGTGTGTTTAATAGACAAATGACCTTGATTATAAACATTCAGGATGTGCGCCCAGTAAATATACAGAAATAAAACTGGAGCGAGAGCATTTACAGAGAGGGACTGATATCTGATGCGGTGCAGAGTTTGTTGTTGTATTAGAGATAAACTATATTGATGACATATTATATATATTATTGACACAATGCTTTCAGTGTATTATAACAGCTCGTCACCCAGTGATAAACACAGTGATTCTGCTAAATTAATGTTAAAGTGAGCGGCGTTCATCTGACAGATCCATTAGCGAAAACTGACCTGATATAAGTCGATATGCTGTGATGATAAATGAAAGCTTTTTCTCTTTAATGCCGCTATATTAATAATATCACTGTTAATGCAGAATATTTATGATCCCATATGATTAACATTTATATTAAAAAGTGTTTCATGATCATCACATCATCATCATTTCACATCATCATCATGATCCTGTAGAAATCTTTAAACTGATCTGTCTCATTGCATTTATTAATATAAATACAGTATATGGAGACTCGACATGATGATGATTTGTGTTTTGCTCCGTGAAAACTGATTTAACTCAAACATTACCACTAATAAATTCATTACATTTCACACACACACACACACACACACACACACACACACACACACACACACACACACAAACACACACACACTCAAACACACACACATTTAAACAAACACACGCTCACACTCACACACACACACACACAAACACACGCACACACTCTTAAACACACACACTCAAACAAACACACATATGTGCACACACACACACACACACACTAAAACGCACGTGCACACACACACACACACACTCAAACACACGCAAACAAACACAAACACACACACACCTACACTCAAACACTCACTCAAACACACACAAAGATACGCATTTAAACACACACACGTGCACACACACTCAAACACACACACACACACACACACTCAAACACACACACACATTTAAAAAAACACACACGCACGCACACTCAAACACACGCTCACACTCACACACACACACACAAACACACGCACACACTCTTAAACACACACACTCAAACAAACACACATATGTGCACACACACACACACACACTAAAACGCACGTGCACACACACACACACACACACTCAAACACACGCAAACAAACACACACACACACACCTACACTCAAACACTCACTCAAACACACACACGTGCACACACACTCAAACACACACACACACAAACATTCAAACACAGACTCACACACACGCACACACACACACACACACACTCGAACACACACACACTCAAACACACACACATGCACTCACACACACTCAAATAGACACACAAACACACTCAAACAGACACACCTATATACAGACAAACACACACACACTCACACTCAAACAAACAAACAAACAAACAAACACACACACACACACACGCACACACACACACTCGAACACACACACTCAAACACACACACATGCACTCACACACACACTCAAATATACACACAAACACACTCAAACAGACACACCTATATACAGACAAACACACACACACACTCACACTCAAACAAACAAACAAACAAACACACACACACACACACACACATACATACACACACACACATTATATAAACATGATGAACATCAGAATAACAGCAGCTGTTGATTGTGTCTCTTCAGCTCCTGTCATCCTGGATCCAAACACTGCACATCCACGACTCCACCTGTCTGATGATCTGACCAGAGTGACAAGCAGCGGAATCAAACAACCAGTTCCTGATAATCCAGAGAGATTTGACTATTATGAGTGTGTTTTGGGTTCAGAGGGTTTTAACTCAGGAAAACACTGCTGGATCGTGGAGGTTAAAAAGAGTGAATTCTGGAGTCTTGGAGTAACAACAGCATCAAACCAGAGGAAGGGAGGGGGTTTCTTTAACTCTGATGTCTGGAGTGTGTGTTATGGATGGTCTAGAGTGTCTGGTTTTTGTGTTGTTCAGGCTCTTGATCGAGTGCGAGTTGATCTGGATTATGACAGAGGAACAGTGTCTTTCTCTGATCCTGTAAATAATGAACATTTACACACTTACACAACCACCTTCACTGATACTGTCTACCCTTTCTTCAGGTGTTTTAACTTTTATTTATCTTCTTCCTCTCTAAAGATTTTGCCGTCCAGTGTTCAGTAACATTACAGCTGTACAGTGAGTCTCTGTTTTTATTAAGTCTCTAATGTAAAATGTTTCTTGAAAGAGATGAATCATTTATTCAGCAAACTTAATCTCAAAACTCACTTGATGATCATGATTACACACACACACACACACACACACACACACAAATTAAATTTTTTCCGATTGCTAACACACTAAAATGCCGAGCACAGCACAGTTATCTAAACTGACACACAGAGAGCAACATTTCATCTCTCGTCTCCTAAATCTCAACACTTTTTCTGCTTTACACACAGTTTGCATTTCAAATTGACTCTTTTTAAGTGCACTGAACAGATCTCTGCATAAGACACAACACTCTGACAGAAAGTCACATGTTTGCCATTTCAAAACACTGCCAATCAAAATGACACCACATGAGCTGATCGACCAATCACACGTGCCACATGGCCGAACACCTCAATGGTTAATTGATAACGCTTCAATCAGGATGTAAGCGCTATGAAAAGACCACAGGTGAGAACCTTTTACTTACAACAACAATGGAAGACATTGCACAGAGAGGAAGAGGGAGCTTGAGAATAAGAGGGGGAGGATGAGCGAGAGGAAGAGCAGGTAGACTTCATGGCCAAAGAAGACAAACACTCTCAAATGAGACCAGAGCAACATTAGTAGATCAAGTCATCAACCATGGGCCAGTGGAACAGAGGTCGTGCAGGTAAACCTCACTCCTCTGACCTCTAAAGGTGCTCTAGTGACAGACATTAGAGGTCATGGTCTTTAGTCTCCTTGGTAGAGCAACCGACTCCTGTGCGGAAGGTCGCTGGTTTGATACCAGCTTGGAGCGGGTTGGATGGTGTAAGACCTGTGGGGTTACACTGATAATGCATGAGGCTGGACAGAGTGCAGCCAAACTTGACTTGTTTTACTGTCACCTCTTTTATTTGGACCTTTAGACTGGAGAACAGGTGTGTAACCAAAATTGCTTGTAGTACTCGTGTAGTATACCCCATGTCATATTGTATCAGTTGAGTGACACCTGTTTACTTAGTGTCTGACTTCAGCCATTCATGAACTGTACAAGTTTCCTGTACACTGTTCTCTACTGTGGGGGAAATATTTAGCCTGCATTGTCCAAGCCCTATCTATATATACTGTGATGCCTGCAGCTGTACGGCTGTACACTGCGTACCTACTATGAGAGGGCTGGAATTAATGCCGCTTTTTATTTATTTATTTGTGAAACAATTTAAACTGATTATTAAACAGTTTACACTACAGCTGCCTGCTTTTCCTCTATCGTGCCAAATCGCTGCATTTAACACTCGCTCTGATCTGGGAGAGAACTTTACCAACAGCTGCATGCACCGCTGAAAGACTTTTTATTCTGCTGCGCATCGAATAAAGACACGCTTAACATCATCGATGTCCACAATCCACAACAACATCCTATATCCATGAAACACCAACATGCAGACTCTTTGCACAATGAGGAAATAACTGCACTCCAGTGAAGCCAGACGGCTTGATTTGTCATTTAATCCCTGAAGGACGGTTACGGCGTGTTGTGATGTCGGTCGAATCTTTCTTTCCTTTTTTGACTTTTGTTTGAAAGCTTTAGTGGCTCTGCAGCTGTCCAAAGTACTGTTGTATGAGTTAAATTAAAGCCTATATATGCACCAATAAACACAAATTAATGAATGAAATAAATATGAATTCCTAAATGTCGGTTTTGTTTTTACTCAAAAATAAATAAATAAATAAATAAATAATAATAATAATAATAATAATAATAAAATGTTTTATAAAAATAAAATGAGCAATTTCCACAATTTTGTACGATTCATTAAACATAAGGTAAACATTTATGGGGCATGTAACATGTTTCTGTGTTTGTTTTTCTCGGTGATCTTCAATATATACTGGGTAGCTTCGCAAAATATATTCCTAAATGCCAAGCAGGAATTTGTCTATAACTTTAATTATGAAGACAATAAAATGTAAAAAAAATAATAATAAAATACAAATATAAAAAAGAGCAGAATTTTGCTAAATTCTAAAACAAAATCCGTTTTTATTTCACTTGATGCGTTTGTTATTTAATGAATGAATACTGAAATAACAGCCATTGGAAGGGAACGGGGCGTTGCTGGATTTGTGCGTACCTTGGAATAAAATCCTGCAGGCGCCCCTGTATATATATAAAATATAAATTAAATAATAAAATAAATATAAATAAAAAAAATGTTGCAACAACATGTGTGTGTGTGTGTGTGTGTGTGTGTGTGTGTGTGTGTGTGTGTGTGTGTGTGTGTGTGTGTATCTGCAAATATGTCTGTGCATGTGAACAATCTGATATATGAATTAGTATTATGGCGAATCATTCTGAAGTTGTGCTGCTTTTCATTATGCCCGACAGCGTGTAGTTGTTTAGGCAAAAATCTGGTAATATGAATGAAATGTGTGCCATTTCATGCGAAAGTTAGATTTTGATAATGGTGTGTGTAGTTTCGGTTGCTGTGCTTCATTTTGCAGGATATAAGAGCTGTTTTTCTCAGTTTGGGTGTGTGGTTTTGTGAATTGTGTTAAGTATTTTAATAAAACCAAACTAATTTGAAAGATTTTGTGTTAGCAATTGGAAAAAAACTAATATTGTTTTTGTTTTATTTTGTCAATCACTGGTGTGGTGATATTACTAATATTTAAAACAATTGTCATTTTTTAATAATAATAATAATAATAATAATAATAATAATAATAATAATAATAATAATAATAATAATAATAATTTATTTTATTTGTAAATGGCGCCTTTCTAGACACCCAAGCAAACATTAAGTTAAACATTACTAAAAACAATTATTGACCAAACAAGTTAAAACACAATAGCGAATATAAAAGAACATAATAAAAACATGATAAAAAAAATTGGAATGTGAAGAATGTGGAAAAATGTCAAATGTCAAATGCAGTGTCTCCAAATGTGATGGAGATTCTGCTGTTCAGTTGTGCTTCATCTAATACTCTAAAAAGAGTTCAGATTCTCGCGTGATTTTAGCCCTGATTTTAACTCGTCGACAGGGTTTAAACCCCTTATAAAAGTAATTGTTGCATGATAGGTCCTCTATAAATTTTGAGCTGAATTGAAGTAAACTGATGGAATCAAAGGGATAGAGAGGTGAAATCTTAATTCAAAAGGAGAAAACTGTTTTAGTTGAAAATTTTACAACAACTAGTCACAAATTATTGACTTTACATCATTATTTGGTAACACTTTAAAATAAGGTTCATTAGTTAATGCATTTACTTACATGAACTAATCATGAAAAACACATGTACAGCATTTATTAAACATAACTGAACATTTACTAATGCATTATTAACATTCAAGTCCATGCTTTTTAACATAAGTTAATGCACCATGAGTTAACATGAACTAATGAACTACTGTATTTTCATTAACTAACGTTAAGTAACATGAATAAATACTGTAGTAGATGTATTGTTCATTGTTTGTTCATGTTAGTAAATGCATTAATTAACATTAACTAATGAACCTTATTGTAAAGTGTGACCCATTGTTTTCCTTATAAAGTGAGTGTTTTGCTTTAACCAGGTAAAACAAAAACCTTTTGGTGCATTTTTGAGTGTGTGTTAAGCATGCTAAAGTAAATGTTCATAACCAGTTTATTTTGATCATAAATAAACGCTCTGATGTTTCTGTTTAACCTGTTAGACTACATACCTATAGATGAACATAGATGACATGCAGCTTTATAAAACACTCACAAGGAAGAGACTCATTCTTTTACTCTTTTTCTGCAAGAGAAACTTTTTTTTCTGGAGCTCTGGACAAGTTTAGATAGAATTCCACAATCAGTGAAAATCTGAAAAGATTAAAGAGAGTTTTTTTGAGAAGTTCGTTTCTGATTTCTTGAGTTTTATTTATATTTAAAAAAACATTCAGGAGGTAACGTTAATATTGTTAGAGCTCATGCGGTGAAAATGGCTTCATCAGCTAAATATGATGATATTTGTCCTGTGTGTCACGACATCTTCAAGACTCGTGTTATTTTATCATGTGGTCACATTTTCTGTAAAGAGTGTCTTCAGCAGTGTTGGAGAATCAATAAGATTAAGAAGTGTCCCATCTGCAGGAAAAGACTTTCAAAAGACCATCCTCCAGTTGATCTGGCAGGATCTGAGGAGATCTGCAGTTTACACAGTGAGAAACTCAAACTCTTCTGTCTGGAGGACAAACAGCCTGTGTGTTTAGTGTGCAGAGATTCAGAGAAACACCTCAGACACACATTCAGACCCATCAGTGAAGTGGTTTCAGTAAAGAAGGTAAGACTAATTTATCCCTGAGAATAATTATTGTAATATTGCAATATTTAGAACTGTGAAATTATAGCGTAAATAAGTGTGACGTGTAACTTTATGTGAAAAGTAAGCCGTGTAGAGAGACGAGGGCTGATTTGTTTTGGGTTTATCCTTTAAGTTTCCTCCTGTTTCTGGATTTAGCCAGGTTGTGGGGTAAGAGTATTGTCATTGATTTTGAGTTTTTATATATATATATATATATATATATATATATATATATATATATATGTTATTTTGGCCTTACCCTCTCTTAATGATTTTGGCTAGGAGAATTTTCATTTAAGTATCTCTTTGTTTTTGTTTACCCTTTCTGGAAATGTAAAAATATATTGAACTTTGTTAAACAGTGAATAAAAGAAATTATTTTTCTTTTAAAATCTCTTTTCAGAGTTTTTTTTTATTATTATATCTAAAGTGAAAGTATGCTGGGATAGAGAAAAAGGAGATTCTCCACGCACATTATTAAATATTAATTTATTATTAATTCGATCCAATTAAAATGAGATTTTTTTCTTTATCCTAATTAATTATTTATTTATTTTTTTGTTACTTTTGTCTCCGTACCCCTAGAAAAGGGACTAAAATGTAACAATCACAAAAAATGGAATGTTATACATGTAAAAATACCTTAGTACCTTTTTGCTCACGATATATTACTATGTATTTCAACAAGTACACTACATAGATCTCTAATATCATAGATTTTCACTTTAAACTCTAGGAGGAGCTCAATACAGCACTGAAGTCCCTACAAGACAAACTTAAACAGAATAAAAACATGAAAGGAGAGTTTGAGAAAACAGCTCAGCACATCCAGGTGACTCTGAATCTCTACCCACTACACAGTACACACACAGTCTGTTTGCATGTACAGTGTGTTTTAATAATCCTTTATGACTGTAGCTTGTCAGACTGTACAAACATGATTTCATGTCACACTTCAGATTTCAGTTGTCATAATTTAATTAAGACTAATCAAAATGCACCTATGTACACAGAAGACTCATCTGGCGTTTGATGGCATCAGTCAATAACACATTCAGAAATGATGTCTCACAGCAAATATATACCCTCTGTGGCATTAATTTTGCCCAAAACTAATTGATAATACCACCAGAAAACCGGATTTTTAAGAGTACACACTAAGCTGATGATTATAAGCATGTTTGGCGTGCTGTCCCGGGAGAGAACCTTGAGTTTATAAGATCCTCGAGCCCTGGGCTCCCTCCCATTAGCAACCTAAAAGCAACCAAATTAATAATGATTTTACAGCTTGGCGTTGTGTGGACGTTACCATTACGTCTATCAGATGTTGGATTTTGGTTGCCATACCTGACGAATAAATGTCAGCATTTGAGGTCAATATGACGTTGGTTTAAGATGTTGGCTCAACGTAGGATCTTGGTTACTTTCTTACAACCTAAAATTTGACATCGTTATTGGAGATCAAATTAATATTGTTCTTAGACATTGACTAGACATTGAATTTTGGTCACCTGCCATCACAACCTAAATTTAACCCATTATTATTGTCTTATGATGTTGTGTGTCTGCTGAGCAATAACTAAATGCACTACAGAATGTTACGTTTACACACATCCACAAATTACATGTAAATGCATCAGCTTTTAACAGCGTAATACTCACTACTCTTGAGTACTTTTGAAAGGGCTACTTTTTACTTATATTAGAGTAATATTTACAACAGATCCATTTATTCTACATGCACTACATTTTTGGGCAAGTAATGCTACTTTTACTTAATTATAATTTTTCAGTACTCTGTTTATAGTGAGTTCTGATTGTGTTAGCTAACACAGGACCAGCCATGGACAATCATAAACACATGATCCTCTCGAAATTAGTTTTAAAAAACTTTACAAAATTAGGACAATGTTACAGTGATCTGTGTGAATGCCCTTGATGGCCACTAGATGCACTGTTTTTTAACATTTCCCAGAGGAGGTTCAAAGTTGTTGTACTGATAGTGTCATCAGCTTCATGGTTCCTTTGGGTTCTAGGTTTGAGGCTCTTCATAAGAGATTTAAACTGCAGGAGAGTTTTCTGACACAAACAGAACTTCATCAGATCATTTCAAAAAATTGGGCAATTTCAGAGAGACAAGTATTTGCTATAACTAAAAATCTTACCTGAGCTGCATATTCACTGTCAAGTCCACCAAAGCCACTCCAAAACACATGAATATGCACAGGAATTCACACCAATGTGACCACAAGTAAGATGTCACAATGAGAAAGCATTACAGTTTAGAGTGCAGCGGCAGCAGTTGCAATGAGGGACTGTTAAATATGTTTGGAAAACATTCAACTCTCATACAGCTCTTAGGTGCTTAGTAGAGCATTTTTGGAGGAGCGCAGACATTTTCAGTTGCTTTAATGGACATGTGCCCTGTCAGTCTGCATAGTGAGACTGATAAACACTACACTGATAGTACACTGAAGATTGTGACATCCAAGTGCATGATAAATCTCCGCAAAAGTATTGCTAACTTGAGAAACTTGAAAAAGCATTCTTGTCGGGTATCATTAGAATTGTAGATATACCGATTTCAAATTCGATTCCGCTTATGATTTACATTCTTACCGATTCCCAATTTTGACTCCGATGTAGTATGAAAAAAAAAAGATTAGACTTATCACATAAAGACATTATTTAGATTCATTGATTTAATACTTCAGTACTAGTTCTTCATATAGTTACAGGTGTAGTTCACTAACCCACATGTCCCCATCAGTCTTCTGCTGCTCCAGAAAGCGTCTGAGATGACTGATGTGAATGTGGTTTGATTTCAGGCTCAAGCTGAGCACACAGAGCGTCAGATTAAACAGCAGTTTGAGAAGCTTCATCAGTTTCTCCGAGATGAAGAAGAAGCTACAATCACTGCACTGAGGGAGGAAGAGGAGCAGAAGAAGCAGATGATGAAGGAGAAGCTGGAGGAGATGAACACACACATCTCAGCTCTTTCACACACGATCAAAGACACGGAGGAGATGCTGAAAGCCAATGACGTCTGCTTTCTGAAGGTCTGATTTCAGATCAGTGATTGATTGATTGATGATTGATTGAGTTGTTGATGATCAGTTGTGTGTTTGTTCTGCAGGAGTTTCCAGTCTCAATGGAAAGGTGAGTGATCTGCTGGTTTCTCTGCTTCTGAAGTCAAAGCCACTGCAGTTCTGACTCCTGAATGTTCCTCCAGAGTCCAGATCTCACAGCCGGATCCACAGATGCCTTCTGGAGCTTTGATTCATGTGTCTCGCTACTTGGGCAACCTGCCGTTCAGAGTCTGGAAGAAGATGCAGGACATTGTCCAGTACAGTGAGTCTGAGCTCTTACACACACACACTGGAGATCGGGCAGGTTTATCACCATGTGGTCACGTAACTAATAACAAGCATCACCTGTTCATGCACATCTTGAGTCTTACCGAGGAGTAGAAGCATAAAGATGCCCCTAGACTTCCATTCATACGCACACAAATGTGTCAGACCAGAAACGCAAACTCGTGCAACAAGTTTTGCAGTTCGCTGTGTTGGAAAGTTTAAGCTTGGTGATCTCTGACCTGCGAAATTGCATCACATGACTACGTAAGACCAATCGAAGATCAAAACATGACCCCTGGGCAGGAATTTAAAACATGGACCAATCGCTTGCTTTTTCAAATGCCTAAACATCTTGTTTAATCCCGCCCCTTTTCACAGCAACGTACAACTGAATTTTGCACGGACAAACTCTAGTGTGTCCGCAGCATAAAAAGCAGGAGTGACGACAGTGGAAGACGAGAAAGGATCAGGCCTCGACACTTCATGTTTGTTTTGCTTTCAATTTGGTTGTGGTCATGGTGAGGTTCTACCTTTTGTTTTATGTTGATTTTTATTAGTAAATTTATTTAAAGTTAGTGGGTTTCCCGCCTTTTTCCTCCTGATTGCTAGGAAGCTATCAGCTTTTTGATGTGTTTGATGTGGTCAGAGAAAAACATTGGTAAGTTCTTAGTGTTAAATCCTGAAAAGTCACGTGAAATAAACACTAATTGCAATGTGACACCATGGCACCATTGCGAGTGGCTAGGAGTAGTAAACTACTAGCCACAGCAGCTAGTAATCAAAAAGGTTAATGTTAATGTTGCTGACAGTGGTGAGAGGAAAATGTCTGATCAACAGACGAGTGTCATAATTCAGAATAATCTGTGATTGATCATTATGTGAACATCAGAATAACAGCAGCTGTTGATTGTGTCTCTTCAGCTCCTGTCATCCTGGATCCAAACACTGCACATCCACGACTTGATCTGTCTGATGATCTGACCAGAGTGACATGGAGAAGAAACAAACAACCAGTTCCTGATAATCCAGAGAGATTTGACTGTGATCTCTGTGTTTTGGGTTCAGAGGGTTTTAACTCAGGAAAACACTGCTGGATCGTGGAGGTTAAAGAGAGTCAATACTGGAGTCTTGGAGTAACAACAGCATCAAACCAGAGGAAGGGACGGGTTTTCTTTAACTCTGATGTCTGGAGTGTTTCATACAAACTTTCTGTACGGTCTGGTTTTTGTATTAAACAGTATCTTGATCGAGTGCGAGTTGATCTGGATTATGACAGAGGAACAGTGTCTTTCTCTGATCCTGTAAAGAACAAACATCTACACACTTACACAACCACCTTCACTCACACTCTCTACCCTTTCTTAAGTTGTAATTATTTGGCCTCTTTGGCTATCGCACCATCCAGTAGTCAGTGAGCAGTTTTAAACCATCTCTTATGCTTTATTGTTCCACTATAGAAATGGTAATATTTACAATCAAATATTACATTTTATAAATATAGACATTATCTTTTAAAAATGAATGCATTTGTTACTTTAACTGCTAATTAGTTGCTTTTATAATGATGTAATTCAGTCACTAAGTCACAACTATTTGTGAGAAGTAACTTTAACTAATTACCTTATTTTTCTTCACAATTGTAAGCACCTTGGGTGTATGGCTATACTCAATAAAATGTGCATTACTTACATGCATTACTGTGAGTTGATTGTTCCTTACAGGGCACATAGTTTATCCTCTTTTTTAAGATTTAAAGGGTCACGAAACACCAAAACACATGTGTTGAGCTGTTGACAGTCGTATATGTGTCCCACACTGCTAAAAACACTATTAGGACACCTATATTTCACTAAAAAGTGTAAATTGGTTGTTTTTGCGTTATTTCAAGCAAATTTGTACTTCCGGTTTGAAACGAATTTTTGAAGCTGCGTCACGGTCATGACATAATAGTGTGTATTCCAGCGTGCAGACTGGACGTCTGTGCCAGAGTGTGTCTTATTACGTCTTACAGTGTGATGCATTAATGCATGAGTAAGGCTTGGTTCAAACCAATCAGCGTGCTCTATTGTGCAACTTCATTAATATTCCTTATTGTCAGAGTGTAGACGGCAAAGACGCCACGTTGTGTTGGCAAAACAAGCGTGAAGTGTTGCTTTATAGTTTGCTGCAGTGAAGTTTTGTTTTCATTTTCTCTCTGTGAGAGCGCAGCTGGAGTCACGTGTGGATTAACAGTGTACGCGACACTCGACAACAATAACTTACGTGTCTAAGGAGGATTATTGTTTACCTGAGAGCTGTTCTCATCTGCAAACGCTGAGATCCGGATTCGCTTGTAGTCTCCTCTTAATAAAGACACGGCTCTAGTTGCTGGTGATTGTCCTGTCTCTACAGATTTGGTAAGTGAGCGACCAGTGCTCTTTGTTTATTCAGTTCGTATTTTATTCGTATAAAACAAACTATTGCACCGAGTGTAAACAAGTTAGCACTAACAGTTACAACCAAACTATAACCTCGTGTTGGATTTTGTGACCGGAATAACACACGCGGCTTTCTGACGCTACCAGCCGTGTGTATCTAAGTTTCCGGGAAATGCTGAGTTTTTTTTCTCTCATTCGCCGTGCGGTATCAAACATTGCATGAAAAATACACGCTTAGAGCAGTTCCTCGAATTAAATATCACGTTTGTCAGGAGGGACATGAATGAATTCCCTGAATGAAAGAGCCAAACTGCAGTTAAAGTCCACCATTTAATAATTTGGCAAATAATTCGACCACAGATGTCCATGTAAACACAGTCACATTGTCCGCTGTGGTTGTGTGTTTTGACTCTGAAATTCAGCGCGCCCAAATAGACACTCCCACACCAAGCCTCTTTTCTTCCTCCGACACTCCCCCCTAAACAGAGCTGGACACGCCCACTTTTCTGACTTTTTCCAAAGTAGAGGTGTGAACTGCTGAAACGAGGGGGTTTCATGGCCCTTAAATATTAATATTATGGTTGTTCTGAGTGTGCCAGTTTAGGTTCAGTTCAGATTCTTTTATTATAATGTCCTAAATTATCATGTTTAGGGCGTGTACACTCCTCGCTGTTTTAGGGGTGTGTTGCTTCACATGAAAATAAGTTTCAGCTTCCCGCCCAATGTAACAAGGGGGCGGAGCCAAGAGCTCCCCCGCTCTGTGTTTGCAACAGACAGGCAGACAGAGAGAAGCAGCATGAGTGAGAGGACCAGCATTCAGCCCTAATGTACAACTCGGACACAGACCAAGCAGAGAGTTCACAATCATTTGTGTCTTTGTTTAGTTCTACAGCCAACTGTGTGCTAGATTAAAGTGCCGAGCTTGTACACTGAGACCAATAACCACGCACACTGAATTAACTTTGACTGAGGCACCAGAGCCGAGACACGGCACACTCAGACACGCACATTCGCATGTTATTTAAAATAAAACAATTCAGATGGCACTCTGTTGCAAGGCAGAAATATTAAGTGTCCCGAATTGTGGCTGGGCGCCGCGGACAGCTGTCGACTTGAAGCATAGTTGTGTGTACCCTGATAGAAACCTATGTTTACAATTCTAAAATGCATGGCGCTGCACGTCACCGAGCGGCGTTTCTGGTGTGCGACCTGCAGGCAAGTTTGTTATTTTATTTCCAATAGAGGGACGCGCACATGAGGCAACGTGCTCCCACTTTCCTGCTGCACCAAGATAAGATCACAGAGAGCTTCTGTGAACTTGAGAAATGCGAATGGCTGAAGTTTAAGGTAGACGCAATGAAAAGTACACGCTTGCAAACCTACCTAAAGTTACAACCAATAATTCCAATAAGAGCGATTATGCGGTGAATGTTGATCTTGTGTTGAGCCCAATGAGCCTTACATCTAAAAATAGAGCAAGGGTGTTCCTTTAGTGACATCGCTTTGACTCGTGCTGAAAATGGCGGACGTGAAACAACAAACTGAGGATGTGGTGATGTGCCTGTCAATCAATATTGGTGGGCGGGGGGAGCGCACTCCTACATCAAGTTGCGGACACTCTGAAAACCGCTCTAATTGGTCCACCGTTTATATGTTGTCAAATTGAAAAAAAAAAGGCTGGGTGTGTGTATATCACCACAATATGACGGTCTATACACTATACCTACACACATGTCTGACCAAACAGCTTGAAAAGTAGATTTTTCACCATAGGTGCCCTCTAACACTAGTGTAAAGAGTGAACAGAGAGAGAGAAAACTTCCCTCTGGGTGTTAATATTTCTGGCTCACCCAGTTAACTTTAAAATACTCCTAATTGATAGTTTGAAAAAAAACTTGCATGAGGTAATTCTATCATAATTCCACAATATCTACAATTCTGCTTATGAAATTATATTGTATATCATTGTAAGACTTGGCAGCCTGTCAGGTTCACTTTTAAAATGACAACTATGTCTGTACTGTTCAACAATGGATCCACGCAGGGGCCTTGCTTGACCCTATTTACAGGGACACGTGCCCCAGTAAAAACTGCTGTGCCCCAGTAAAAGCTTTGAGATGCAATTGACTCTATGCAAGTGTATTATTTAGAGTAGTAAAGACATTAAAGGCCATTCACACTTGGCATCAATTGCATACGCAAATTCGTTATTTCCAATGGAGGATTGAAACTGCTGGAGCGAGCCAAGGGACCAATTTCCTATTTTTTCTTTATTCTCTATGTGCAACTAACACAACGCTGGTTAACGCAATGTACAGTAGTTTAATTGAAAACAAACTGACCAATCCAAAATATTCACACATGCTGCTCAATACATACAGCCCCGGTCCCATAAGCATCTGTCAGAATGACAGCATGAGTGGATATTAGTTCTAAAGGCACCCAGGGCCATAGAAGGCAAGGCTTATCCGGGGACTGAAGGTGTAGTGACACAGTAGGATTGATTGTCACCCTGTGTACCTCTGTGCGACATGCCCGTCTGGAGACCAGATCACCAAGCCAGTGCTGAAGTGGTCTCATATGTGTAAGGATGGCTAAATCTCTCCATAATATCAGACCTTGAGAACTGTTATAGAATTTCATGAGACAAGACCACAAGTATTGCTATGCAATAAAAAAATAAACGTTCTAGTCGGAGTAGCAGACCTGCAAAAGAGCAAGTTCTTCAACTGCCTCAGTTATCCATCAAGTGCTGCCCTCTCACTGTTGCCAACTATTTTTAACAAAAAGGCGCTAAGCTCTGCCCGAAAAGTCGCTAGATTATGTCATGTGTTAATTTGCATATAACTCATGTCATCACGTTCTACTGTTTCTGTTTGTTTAACAGCCTGTGGTCAATAAAGGGGTATTTATATTTGCAGTACACTTTATGTAAGCATGTCAATTCAACAAAATTTATTGCTGTTTGAATACAGTATATCAGATGTGTAGTGAATTTGCAGTAGGCTAATCTCTCAGACGTAATAAACTCAGACAAGTTCTGAAACTCTCATTTAAAATATCTGTTATTGTGAACAAGAAAAGAATAAACGGTCAAATTTAATTGTTAAAATAAAGGAGAAGTAGATCGGTTTGACTGTACGAGGGAAATACCACACACTGCCTGTGCTGTAGGTGGGAGAGGCTGCTGTACAAGGACTGGGCCCAGTCCGGCTCAGACACACAAAAAAAAAAAACACAAAAAAGTCGCTAGATTTGTCGCTAGTCGCTTATTTGAAAATTTGTCACTAGAGGGGTCTGAAAAGACGCTAAATCTAGGGACAAAGCCGCTAAGTTGGCAACACTGCCCCCTCTCTTATTATTATTATTATTTTATTTTTGTTGTTATGGCTATACAATTCACATGGAAAGCACCTAAATGCACTTTACTCATAACTAACAGAAAACAAAACAAACCACAGAGAAAAAGAAAATCTGCATTCAGGGCATTATTGAGATTTCTTACATTTTTTTAATGTCAGACTTCTTTATTTAACCCTTGCTCTCAGTATACTGCTTCCCATCCTTGTTCAATTTAATTTTTCCAAATAATTCATTCAGATTTCTCCACAGCGGAATGAACCACCAACTACTATGTGATTTTACACAGTGGATGCCCTTCCTGCCACAAACCAGTACTAGGAAATATCCATACATACACTGTCTGATTCAGACTCAGGAGCACCCAGAGGAAACCCACTCGAACACAGGGAGAACATGCAAACTCCACACAGAAATGCAACTGACCCAGGCAGGACTCAAAACCAGCGACCTTCTTGCTGTGAGGGTACAGTGCTAACCACTGAGCCACCATGCTGCCATTTTCCAAAAGATTTTAACATTAAGGGCCCTATTATACACCCGACGCAATAAGGTGCAAGACATGTTTGGTGCGATTTGTTGCTATTTTCAGACCAGCGCAACCCTAATTTTTTTTTAACATTTCGCACCACGTTGATTAAATAGTAATTTCATTTGTGCCTCTTTGTGGACTCATGGGTGCGCTGGTCTAAAATAGTGTTGTAGGCCCATTCTTCATTTAGGGGGACTTTTTCAGTTTATTCATGACAATTTATATTTGTATGATGTTGTTATTATTATTAGCAGCATTATTTCTCTATGCAAATTTATATTTGTTTTTAATAAAAACGAGTTTAGATTTGTCCACTTGTGGGGTTTTGCATCACCATAAGGGGCATAAGAAAAGGATGTGTGTTTGGATTTATTTTTGACCACACTTCGTTTTTTGTGTTCATTTATTCGCTTGCTGGAAATTATAACTGAATTTAGAAATAGTTTTGTGTTACGTGCCTCCCCTATCTAGGGCCAGGGAAACACGCAACAATTTAACATAAAGGGGAAAAATAATAAAAATTAACTAATTAAATTTAGCCAAATTATAAAATTAGTTAAAAGAAAATTTTGATAATAGAAAATAAAAACTAAATAACAAAAAACTGAAGGGCAAGGCGGCCAACATCTCTTCTCCTGTCCCAGCATTTCAGCAATAAATCATACAAAAAACAAGTATATTTATTTACAGATTAGCAAATAATAAATAACCAATGGTCAAAAATACTCAGGAGGGGATAATGCCTAAACAACAAACAAAAGATCTAACTGATTAAGGAAGCAACTTTCTAAACTCTCAAAAGAAAATTAAAAAGAAAAAAAAACAAAGATCTTACCTTGCTCCCTCTCTTCGTCAGCGCTACCAAGCCGACCAATCACAGAGCTTGCGCTACTCGTTGTTGCAACGTGTAGTTACATTTTTTAAAAGGTGCATGTTAGCGACACCGACGACCACGGATAAGGGCTATGCGTCAGCGCCGTAGCATACGCCGACGTTTGACGCAGAAGTATAAATCAGCCTTTAGTCCTCGTGGATAAGATTTAAGGTTTGGGACTCTGCTGAAGTCTGTTCTGAAAAGAAAGTGTCAGACTTGACATCATTTGACGCGCGACTTGCATTGACAGGTGAAAATATGATCTACCTGCTTACACTGCAGATACAAGAACACAGATCTGAAAATAAATCAGAGTATTGAGAAACCGACGAGTCATCACTCCACCTGCAGTTTTGCGCTAAGTCACCAATTTTAATCCCGCCCAAGCCTTTTATTTGTTAAAAATAGTTGTCAAATCACAAGTCACCATTTGAAACTTTTCCATGTTGTAGGACCCTCCCTGTCTACCATGTCACTGAGGCTCCAATAGGCCTATCGCTAGAATATATTATAATAATTAGGCATGTGAATGTGGTTTGATTTCAGGCTCAAGCTGAGCACACAGAGCGTCAGATTAAACAGCAGTTTGAGAAGCTTCATCAGTTTCTCCGAGATGAAGAAGAAGCTACAATCACTGCACTGAGGGAGGAAGAGGAGCAGAAGAAGCAGATGATGAAGGAGAAGCTGGAGGAGATGAACACACACATCTCAGCTCTTTCACACACAGTCACAGACACGGAGGAGATGCTGAAAGCCAATGACGTCTGCTTTCTGAAGGTCTGATTTCAGATCAGTGATTGATTGATTGATGATTGATTGAGTTGTTGATGATCAGTTGTGTGTTTGTTCTGCAGGAGTTTCCAGTCTCAATGGAAAGGTGAGTGATCTGCTGGTTTCTCTGCTTCTGAAGTCAAAGCCACTGCAGTTCTGACTCCTGAATGTTCCTCCAGAGTCCAGATCTCACAGCCGGATCCACAGATGCCTTCTGGAGCTTTGATTCATGTGTCTCGCTACTTGGGCAACCTGCCGTTCAGAGTCTGGAAGAAGATGCAGGACATTATCCAGTACAGTGAGTCTGAGCTCTTACACACACACACACTGGAGATCATGCAGGTGTGGTGATAAACAGCAGAGAACTACTCTTACAGCATTTTTATTCACAGTGCTGCTCAGACACTAAATGCTGTATGCCACCCTAGAGCCTTATCTGGGAAACGCCTTTCAGATTAAAACGAGGCTTCCCTTACAGCTTACAGAGTCAGGTATCAGACATAGTTTGATTAAAAACACTTTTACTTAAATACTCTACACCAAACTTTAATTGAAATTCAAACAAAATAAAAACCTAACAAACGAACTCCCCTTCCCAGAATGATCAGCACTACACTAAAAATATCCATTAATTAACAGATCCTGCATTTTGTGAATTAGTGTTTTCTGTTTATTTACAATTGTAAATTGCATTATGGGATGTCTCTGCTCTGTAGACTTTTGATGTTAGTTTGAGATGAGATATTTTTTATTAATTACTATAGAGAGAATTAAGTCAATTAAAATAACATAAAATGTACTGGGAGTTTGTTAAAACTAAATTATAAATGTCAAGGAAGGATCAAGATCACATAATGCAATTTAAAAGCATAAAAAGAACCATGAATCACCAAATACTGAACACTGTTAATTTACATTTAAATATCACAATTATAAGAACTTTATTGCCAAGTAAAGTGTGTGTGTATGTATGTGTGTATGTATATATTAGGGGTGTAACGATTCACAAAAATCACGGTTCGGTTCGATACAATACAGTGGTGTCAGGGTTCGGTATGTTTTCGATACAGCAAAAAAAGAAAAAGGCCAGAGGATTTCTCTGATTGAAATTTTTTTTAATGTATTAAAACTAACATCATACAAGTATGACCCTGTTTTTTTTCTTTTACTTTAAACAGTGATAGAGCTATACTTCTGGGGTTTTTGTTTAGCAGCAAATGAAACAAATCCTTCTTTATACTCAAAACCAAAAAAAAATCCTATAAAAATAAATGTAATATTGTAGTAGTTAAACAAATTTAGTTTTTATATGGAGCTCAGTTTCAATCTATTTTTAGGTATTTTTTTATTTTCAGAAAGATGAGTGTCCACCTTTTCTTCAGACAGCACAGATCTGCTTGATGTCACCTGCCATTTCAGTGGATCTGAAAGCAGGAATCATCTCACTGAAATGGGCTTATGAAGGAATAATGTAACGGGGCTCTATTACATTTAACATTTTCTTAAAACCCACAATTTCCACTACCGATTAAAATCTCTTATATCCACAGCTAAATGTATCGATCGCCTCGGTGATTTGATTTGCCCTGTTCGAATCTGTAGGAATTGCCTGTCTGAATGCTGTTCCAGCATTCTTAGCAGATGTCTTTGTTTTTTTCCACCACTCTCTTGGTGGCGGTGATGGTGCGCGACATATCTGAACAGTGATGGGGTTGTGTGCGCGCGACGTATCTGAAGAGCAGAGGCGTGTGCGTGCAATGTACCTGAGTGGAAGTGGAACTTAACACGCTGAAAAACAATAAGAATTTAGTATATTTTCTAAAAATATATTTCATAAAAATGCACTTTAATTCAATGCTTAGTTTTACAAGTGTATTTATTTAGCATTTAATGTTAATACATTTTAGTATTATTTTAACTATGCATTAAAAATTTGTTTCGTAGGAATGTATGAAATGCATACTTTGAAAGCACATTATTTACTATACTTTGTTAAATTTTGCAGTAATTTTACTGTAATTAATTTTTGCAATTCAGTTTATTACTGCTTTTAGAAAGTAATAAAATATGTCAAATGCATTGAAAGCCCCTTTAACACCCTTGTAAATAATGAATGACAATAAATTATATATATATATATATATATATATATATATATATATATATATATATATATATATATATATATATTTTTTTTTTAATGGGTTGATAGATAGATATTTTATTTATTGACATTCATTATATATCAATTTACTTTGATGGACCTAAATATTTGAATCCCACATGTAATGTTTGCCTCTGCTGCATTAAACACTGATAATAAACTAATAACACTGACAGTGATGAGAGGAAAATGTCTGATGTGTTTGATCAACAGACGAGTGTCATAATTCAGAATAATCTGTGATTGATCATTATATGAACATCAGAATAACAGCAGCTGTTGATTGTGTCTCTTCAGCTCCTGTCATCCTGGATCCAAACACTGCACATCAATGTCTCGAGCTGTCTGATGATCTGACCAGAGCGACCTACAGAAGAAAACAGCTCTTGATAATCCAGGGAGATTTGACTGTCATGTCTGTGTTTTGGGTTCAGAGGGTTTTAACTCAGGAAAACACTGCTGGGACGTGGAAGTTAAAGCAAGTGATTATTGGAGTCTTGGAGTAACAACAGCATCAAACCAGAGGAAGAGAGATTTCTTTGACTTTTGTGTCTGGAGTGTGTGGTATGAGCCTGATCCATTCTTTAAAGAGTCTGGTTTTCGTGTTGTTCAGGCTCTTGATCGAGTGCGAGTTGATCTGGATTATGACAGAGGAAAAGTTATTTTCTCTGATCCTGTAAATAACAAACATCTACACACTTACACAACCACCTTCACTGATTCAGTTTACCCTGTCTTTGGTTCTTTTTCTACTTTAAAGATTTTCCCATCCAGTAATCAGTAAACATTACAGCTGTACATCGGGACTGTCATGTTATCTTATTTCTATTATTAGTAGACAAATATAAATAAGAAATTCATACACAATTATATTGGAAATGGTATGTGTAAATGATGAATATTTGCATTTAAATTGATTAAAAAGGGAGAATAAAGATTCTAGAACTGCTAATACACTGCAATTTATTTATATTTTCAAATAATTATTGTCTTAAATTCCTAAAATCACGATTTCTGAAAAATGAATCCTAACAAATCTAACATTTTCCTAAATCCTAAAATGAATCCAAAGTTTTTCCTAAAAAATGATTCCTACGACCAAATTTGTGAAAAAATGGCTTTTGCAAAAATATTAAACAATTTAGTCGTTTTAATTAATAGTCAAACTAAAAGTAATAGTAGAACATCAGTTTCTCTTGTTATAAACATGAATTTAATGTAATTAGTTCTGTCAAAGTTCGTGCGTTAAAATATCCGATTAATTTGAAAAATTTATTGCGTTAAAAAAATTAAAGCAGTTGCAGGTTTTTTTTCTTCCTGTTGTAGTTGACGTGTGTTCAATATGCAAAGAAATATGGATAAGACCAAGGAAGCACTTTTTAAAGGCAAGTTTCAGTATAAAACAATTAACGTCGCATCACCAGGCTCTCCAGCGTTTTTAGAGTTTATTAGATGAATTAGAGTTTCGTCTAATTTTGGGTGTTTCATTTTTTACTTTCGACTTCTGTTTTAATGGAGTTTGATACCGCATGGCCAACGGAAAGAAAAACCTCCGCATTTCGCTACTCTGTGGTCCTTTAAGGTAATCAAAAATCGCTGCTTACATTGTCGACTCCTAATAAGAGTATTATCTTAGTCATAAAATTGGAGTATTGGTGTCCATGTAAATGTACTCGGAAAGTGTCCGATGAAGTCGCGAGCTGTCGCACAGCACATTCCTCTGCCTTTCAGCATGCGCCCTCAAATGTTTCATTATTTTTGATGTGTTTTCTCCTTAAACGCAATGAAAGCGTATGCTTCGCGTTGTTGTGTCAGAATCCTTGTGAAATGCAGTCATACTTTAGAGCGCTTAGCTTAAGCAAATTTGCAGAACGCAATCATGCATGTTGAATCTGAAGGGAGTCGCTCCGGCTGTGCCTGTGTGTGTGTCTGTGTCAGGCCCGTGCACAGAGCACAGACCCTTACAGGGGCAGGTGCTCAAAGGGATCGCAAAGTGAAGAGCAAGTGCATCCTGAGAGGAGCACCTCACAATGAGGGCAGAGGGGCAGTGGCTCTAGCCACCGGGCCACCCCCCTGTGCACGGCCCTGGTCTGTGTGTGCACGCGCATGTGTGTGTTTCTTAGCAACAAACCTGCCTAAACGTTGTTGTCCGTAGCCATACAGTAGAATACATCTATTGGCCCTTTTGGCTATAATTCGTGGATGATTTGGATTGTCGTGGATCAAATTTGGATTTGGGTTCATGGATTTTTGTTATTTGTTGAAGTTGTCAACAATAAAATTGGCTGTTATTGTTTGTGTAACGAGTGGGGCTGGGCCGAGAGCCATGAGCGTGCGAGGCATAGTGGCGTGAGTGCTAACTGCTGACACAGAGGAGCTCTGGATGATAAAAGGAGGAAAGACCTCAGTGGAAGACGAGAGAGGACCAGGCCTGGACACTTTACTGTATGTTTTGCTTTTGCTGGTGACAGCCTCTGTAATGAGCTGCCATCTTACCACTGTATATGAAGCCAGGAAATCGCTACTATCTACCAGGAAGGGGGAGGAACAGGGGACAGCAATATTCAAAAACTGGTCACTCTGGTTCTAGAGGCAGATGAGTGGAAAGATTTCATTTGAGGCCACCGCTAACGAGGATCTCTCAGTTGGTGTAGGATCAAGAAGAAGTGTGCATGGAAAGCCGAACCCTAATTTTATTTTTCTTCTCTCTGGGCAGAGTGTATGCAAGGCATGTTGGCGTGAGTGCTAACTGCTGACACCTGGACCCGCCACATGCCTCAAGTCTTACGGAGGAGCTCTGAATGATAAAAGCAGCAAAGACTGTAGTGGAAAATAAAAGAAGACCAGTCCTGGACACTTTGTTATACTTTTGCTTCCAGGTGGCCATCTAAAATCTAACATGTGTGTTGATTTCTAAACTAATTTCAAGAGGATCACATGCTTATTCAATTTATGATTCACAAATTAGACGATTCCTAACACACTATAAATACCCTAAGCTCCATATAACAGCCATCTTCGTTTTGAAAAATCCCCCCTTCCACTCCTACTCCTCTTCCTTTCCTAGATGGGTGGCATGGTGGCCCAGTGGTTAGCACTGTTGCCTCACAGCAAGAACGTCACTGGTTCTAGTCCTTACCAAGCCAGCCAATGTTTCTATGCAGAGTTTACACACTCTCCTTATGCTCACGTGGGTTCCCCGGGTTCCCTGGTTTCCTCCCACCATCCAAAAACATGCAACTTAAGTTAATTGACTAATCCAAATCAGCAACATAGACATGCTCCTAGTAAGTAGTTATCTCTTAAGAGCAATCACTATCTGCTCATTAGATAATACAGCAGGGGAGTTCTCCAGATCTACCTAAGCTTAAACTCCCCTCTCACCTTGCAATGGGAGGGAGCCCCGGGCCCCCGGAAGTTAAAGCAAGTGATTATTGGAGTCTTGGAGTAACAACAGCATCAAACCAGAGGAAGGGAGATTTCTTTGACTTTTGTGTCTGGAGTGTGTGGTATGACCCTGATCCATTCTTTAAAGAGTCTGGTTTTCGTGTTGTTCAGGATCTTGATCGAGTGCGAGTTGATCTGGATTATGACAGAAGAAAAGTTATTTTCTCTAATCCTGTAAATAACAAACATCTACACACTTACACAACCACCTTCACTGATTCAGTTTACCCTGTCTTTGGTTCTTTTTCTACTTTAAAGATTTTTCCATCCAGTAATCAGTAAACATTACAGCTGTACATCGGGACTGTCATGTTTTCTTATTTCTATTATTAGTAGACAAATATAAATAAGAAATTCATACACGATTATATTGGAAATGTTATGTGTAAATGATGAATATTTGCATTTAAATTGATTAAAAAGGGAGAATAAAGATTCTAGAACTGCTAATACACTGCAATTTATTTATATTTTCAAATAATTATTGTCTTAAATTCCTAAAATCACGATTTCTGAAAAATGAATCCTAACAAATCTAACATTTTCCTAAATCCTAAAATGAATCCAAAGTTTTTCCTAAAAAATGATTCCTACGACCAAATTTGTGAAAAAATGGCTTTTGCAAAAATATTAAACAATTTAGTCGTTTTAATTAATAGTCAAACTAAAAGTAATAGTAGAACATCAGTTTCTCTTGTTATAAACATGAATTTAATGTAATTAGTTCTGTCAAAGTTCGTGCGTTAAAATATCCGATTAATTTGAAAAATTTATTGCGTTAAAAAAATTAAAGCAGTTGCAGGTTTTTTTTCTTCCTGTTGTAGTTGACGTGTGTTCAATATGCAAAGAAATATGGATAAGACCAAGGAAGCACTTTTTAAAGGCAAGTTTCAGTATAAAACAATTAACGTCGCATCACCAAGCTCTCCAGCGTTTTTAGAGTTTATTAGATGAATTAGAGTTTCGTCTAATTTTGGGTGTTTCATTTTTAACTTTCGACTTCTGTTTTAATGGAGTTTGAAACCGCATGGCGAACGGAAAGAAAAACCTCCGCATTTCGTTACTCTGTGGTCCTTTAAGGTAATCAAAAATCGCTGCTTACATTGTCGACTCCTAATAAGAGTATTATCTTAGTCATAAAATTGGAGTATTGGTGTCCATGTAAATGTACTCGGAAAGTGTCCGATGAAGTCGCGAGCTGTCGCACAGCACATTCCTCTGCCTTTCAGCATGCGCCCTCAAATGTTTCATTATTTTTGATGTGTTTTCTCCTTAAACGCAATGAAAGCGTATGCTTCGCGTTGTTGTGTCAGAATCCTTGTGAAATGCAGTCATACTTTAGAGCGCTTAGCTTAAGCAAATTTGCAGAACGCAATCATGCATGTTGAATCTGAAGGGAGTCGCTCCGGCTGTGCCTGTTTGTGTGTCTGTGTCAGGCCCGTGCACAGAGCACAGACCCTTACAGGGGCAGGTGCTCAAAGGGATCGCAAAGTGAAGAGCAAGTGCCTCCTGAGAGGAGCACCTCACAATGAGGGCAGAGGGGCAGTGGCTCTAGCCACCGGGCCACCCCCCTGTGCACGGCCCTGGTCTGTGTGTGCACGCGCATGTGTGTGTTTCTTAGCAACAAACCTGCCTAAACGTTGTTGTCCGTAGCCATACAGTAGAATACATCTATTGGTCCTTTTAGCTGTAATTCGTGGATGATTTGGATTGTCGTGGATCAAATTTGGATTTGGGTTCATGGATTTTTGTTATTTGTTGAAGTTGTCAACAATAAAATTGGCTGTTATTGTTTGTGTAACGAGTGGGGCTGGGCCGAGAGCCATGAGCGTGCGAGGCATAGTGGCGTGAGTGCTAACTGCTGACACAGAGGAGCTCTGGATGATAAAAGGAGGAAAGACCTCAGTGGAAGACGAGAGAGGACCAGGCCTGGACACTTTACTGTATGTTTTGCTTTTGCTGGTGACAGCCTCTGTAATGAGCTGCCATCTTACCACTGTATATGAAGCCAGGAAATCGCTACTATCTACCAGGAAGGGGGAGGAACAGGGGACAGCAATATTCAAAAACGGGTTACTCTGGTTCTAGAGGCAGACGAGTGGAAAGATTTCATTTGAGGCCACCGCTAACGAGGACCTCTCAGTTGGTGTAGGATCAAGAAGAAGCGTGCATGGAAAGCCGAACCCTAATTTTATTTTTCTTCTCTCTGGGCAGAGTGTATGCAAGGCATGGTGGCGTGAGTGCTAACTGCTGACACCTGGACCCGCCACATGCCTCAAGTCTTACGGAGGAGCTCTGAATGATAAAAGCAGCAAAGACTGTAGTGGAAAATAAAAGAAGACCAGTCTTGGACACTTTGTTATACTTTTGCTTCCAGGTGGCCATCTAAAATCTAACATGTGTGTTGATTTCTAAACTAATTTCAAGAGGATCACATGCTTATTAGGGACCGAGCACCGAAACGGTGCGTAGGCCCTATTGGAATTGCTCCGTTTATTATTATTATTATTATTAGGGACCGAGCACCGAAACGGTGCGTAGGCCCTATTGGAATTGCTCCGTTTTTTATTATTATTATTATTATTATTATTATTCCGCCCCCTATCGGGGCACTTTTGAGGGTCTAAACATGCCCGAAAACTCATGAAAATTTGCACACACACCAAACGCGGTGTAAATAGCAGGTTGATATGGGTCTCGGAAGTGGGCGTGGCAAAATGACTCGACAGCGCCACCTAGAAAAATTAAACGGACGAGCCCCCAATACACGAATCACGCACATGCACAAAAATTGGCACACACCTCAAACATGCCAAACCATACGAAAAAGTCTCTTGGAGCCATATCTCAAACCCAACAGGAAGTCGGATATTTTTAACTTCCTGCGGCGAAAAAGTGGCGTTTTTGCCATTTCCAGGCGTTGTACTTTAACGAACTCCTCCTAGGGATTTTATCCGATCAACACCAAAATTAGGTTTTGTCATCTAAAGGCCTTGGCAATGTTAAATTGCGAAGCTTTAGAGTTTTCGTCGATGGGCGTGTCCGTGGCGCCCTTGCAAACTTTGATGATTCGCCACAAAACAGGAAGTCGTTATAACTCAGGCATGCATTATCCGATCTGCCTCAAAATTCACACGCTTGATAAGCGTCCTGACCTGAACACGTTTACATGCCAATATCCAGATATAAATATAGCGCCACCTGCTGGCCATAGGAAATGACATGATCTACGGAGTAATAAACTCCTCCCACAAATTTTTTTGTATCATCACCAAAACTGGATAGTGTTATCTGAAAGCTCTAGCGATAATATATTGTGAAGATCTAGAGTGTTCGCAGAGGGGCGTGTCCGTGGCGGTATGACAAACCTCAACGCTTCGCCATGGAACAGGAAGTCCTTATAACTCAACCACACAATGTCCGATCTGCCTGAAACTTCACATGGTTGATAAACGTCATCTCTTGAACACATCTACATAACAATATTGA
Source organism: Danio rerio (assembly GCF_052040795.2). Classification (NCBI taxonomy): domain Eukaryota; kingdom Metazoa; phylum Chordata; class Actinopteri; order Cypriniformes; family Danionidae; genus Danio; species Danio rerio. The sequence goes on from NC_141042.1 coordinate 39,751,259, forward strand.
AGTGGGCGTGGCAAAATGACTCGACAGCGCCACCTAGAAAAATTAAATGGATGAGCCCCCGAGCTACGAATCACGCACATGCACGAAAATTGGCACACACCTTAAACATGCCAAAACATACGAAAAAGTCACTTGGAGCCATATCTCAAACCTAACAGGAAGTCGGATATTTTTAACTTCCTGCGGCGAAAAAGTGGCGTTTTTGCCATTTCCAGGCGTTGTACTTTAACGAACTCCTCCTAGGGATTTTATCCGATCGACACCAAAATTGTGTTTTATCATCTAAAGGCCTTGGCGATGTTAAATTGCGAAGCTTTAGAGTTTTTGTCGATGGGCGTGTCCGTGGCGGCCTCGCAAACTTTGATGATTCGCCACAAAACAGGAAGTCGTTATAACTCAGGCATGCATTATCCGATCTGCCTCAAAATTCACACATTTAATAACAGTCCTGACCTGAACAGGTTTACGTGCCGATATCCAGTTACAGTTATAGCGCCACCTGCTGGCCACAGGAAATGACATGTTTGACACTATAACAAACTCCTTCCACAAACTTTCCCGTATCAGCACCAAAATAGAGTGGTGTCATCTGAAAGCTCTAGCGATGATATATTGTGAAGATCTAGAGTTTTTGCAGAGGGGCGTGTCTGTGGTGGCATGACAAACCTCAACGCTTCGCCATGGAACAGGAAGTCCTTATAACTCTACCACACAATGTCCGATCTGCCTGAAACTTCACATGATTGATAAAAGTCCTCTCTTGAACACATCTACATAACAATATTGAGTCAGTCATAGCGCCATCTGCTGGCAGAAGGTAGTTTGGCTTGTAACTCGGCCACACAATGTCCGATCTGTCTAAAATGTCACATGGTTGATGAAAGTCCTCTCCTGAGCACATCTACATAATAATATTGAGTTTTTGTTAGCGCCACCTGCTGGCAGAATGTAAATTGTCTTATAACACAATCTCCACACAATCTCTGATCTGCCTGAAACTTCACATGTTTGATAAAAGTCCACTCCTGAACACATCCCCATAACAATATTGAGTCAGTCATAACGCCACCTGCTGGCAGAAGGTAGTTTGGCTTATAACTCAGCCACAAAATGTCCCATGTGCCTGAAACTTCACATGGTTGATTAAATTCCTCTCCTGAAGACATCTACATGCCAATCTTGAGTCACAGGTATAGCGCCACCTGCTGACAGGAGGAAGTTTGGCATAAATCTGTATTTTTCTTAGGTTTTTTATATATGTATCGGCTTATATTATTATTGTTCGCTGTTCTCTTTCATCGTAAGGTCACCGGGCGGCGGTGAGCCCGGGTGCGAGGTCCCTATCATCGCTGCTTGCAGCTTTAATTATTATTATTATTATTATTATTATTCTTCTCTCCAATGAATCGCGATTTAGAGGGGCTAAACATGCCCGAAAACTCACGCAACTTTGCACACGCCTCAGAAGTGGCGAAAATTTACGTTTATTATTGGCCTCGGAAGTGGGTGTGGCAAAATGACTCGACAGCGCCACCTAGAAAAATTAAACGGACGAGCCCCCGATCCACGAATCACGCACATGCACGAAAATTGGCACACACCTCAAACACGCCAAAACATACGAAAAAGTCTCTTGGAGCCATATCTCAAACCCAACAGGAAGTCGAATATTTTTAACTTCCTGCGGCGAAAAAGTGGCATTTTTGCCATTTCCAGGCGTTGTATTTTGACGAACTCCTCTTAGGGATTTTATCCGATCGACACCAAAATTGGGTTTTGTCATCTAAAGGCCTTGGCGATGTTAAATTGCGAAGCTTTTGAGTTTTCGTCGATGGGCGTGTCCGTGGCGGCCTCGCAAACTTTGACGATTCGCCACAAAACAGGAAGTCGTTATAACTCAGGCATGCATTATCCGATCTGCCTCAAAATTCACACGTTTGATAAGAGTCCTGACCTGAACACGTTTACATGCCAATATCCAGATACAGAAATAGCGCCACCTACTGGCCACAGGAAATGACATGTTTTACACTGTAACAAACTCCTCCCACAAATTTTATGGTATCAGCACCAAAATTGAGTGGTGTCATCTGAAAGCTCTATCGGTGATATATTGTAAAGATCTAGAGTTTTTGCAGAGGGGCGTGTCCGTGGCGGCATGACAAACCTCAACGCTTCGCCATGGAACAGGAAGTCCTCATAACTCAACCACACAAAGTCTGATCAGCCTGAAACTTCATATGGTTGATATACGTCATCTCTTGAACACATCCACATAACAATATTGAAGTGGGCGTGGCAAAATGACTCGACAGCGCCACCTAGAAAAATATAACGGACGAGCCCCTGATATACGAATCACGCACATGCGCGAAAATTGGCACACATCTCAAACACGCCAAAACATACGAAAAAGTCTCTTGGAGCCATATCTCAAACCCAACAGGAAGTCGGATATTTTTAACTTCCTGCTGCAAATAAGTGGCATTTTTGCCATTTCCTGGCGTTGTATCTTAACGAACTCCTCCTAGGGATTTTATGCTATCGACACCAAAATTGGGTTTTGTCATCTAAAGGCCTTGGCGATGTTAAATTGCGAAGCTTTATAGTTTTTGTCGATGGGCGTGTCCATGGCGGCCCCGCAAACTTTGACGATTCGCCACAAAACCGGAAGTCATTATAACTTAGGCATGCATTATCCGATCTGCCTCAAAATTCACACGTTTGATAAGAGTCCAGACCAGAACACGTTTACATGCCAATATCCAGATACAGTTATAGCGCCACCTGCTGGCCACAGGAAATGTCATGATTTACAGAGTAATAAACTCCTCCCACTATTTTTTTTTGTATCAGCACCAAGTTTGGTGGGTTGTCATCTGAAAGCTTAAGTGATGATATATTGTGAAGATCTAGAGTTTTTGCAGAAGGGCGTGTCTGTGGTGGCATGACAAACCTCAACGCTTCGCCATGGAACAGGAAGTTATTATAACTCAACCACAAAATGTCTGATCTGCCTGAAACTTCACATGATTGATAAAAGTCCTCTTCTGAACACATCTACATAACAATATTGAGTCAGTCATTGCGCCACCTGCTGGCAGAAGGTAGATTGGCTTATAACTCAACCACACAAACTCCGATCTTTCTGAAACTTCACATGGTTGATTAAATTCCATTACTGAAGGCATCTACATGCCAATCTTAAGTCTCAGTTATAGCGCCACCTGCTGGCAGATGGTAGTTTGCAGTATAACTCAACCACACAAAGTCCGATCTGCCTAAAACTTCACATGGTTGATGAGTTTCCTCTCATGAAGACATCTACATGCCAATTATGAGTCACAGTTATAGCGCCACCTGCTGACAGGAGAAAATTTGGCATAAATCTGTGATTTTCTCAGATTTTTTTAATATATCGGCTTAAATTATTACTGTTCGCTGTTCTCTGTCATCCTGTGGCCACCGGGCGGCGGTGAGCCCGGGTGCGAGGTCCCTATCATCGCTGCTTGCAGCTTTAATTAGGGACCGAGCACCGAAACGGTGCGTAGGCCCTATTGGAATTGCTCCGTTTATTATTATTATTAGGGACCGAGCACCGAAACGGTGCGTAGGCCCTATTGGAATTGCTCCGTTTTTTATTATTATTATTATTATTATTATTATTATTCCGCCCCCTATCGGGGCACTTTTGAGGGTCTAAACATGCCCGAAAACTCATGAAAATTTGCACACACACCAAACGCGGTGTAAATAGCAGGTTGATATGGGTCTCGGAAGTGGGCGTGGCAAAATGACTCGACAGCGCCACCTAGAAAAATTTAACGGACGAGCCCCCGATCCACGAATCACACACATGCACGAAAATTGGCACACACCTCAAACACGCCAAAACATACGAAAAAGTCTCTTGGAGCCATATCTCAAACCCAACAGGAAGTCGGATATTTTTGACTTCCTGCGGCGAAAAAGTGGCGTTTTTGCCATTTCCAGGCGTTGTATTTTAACGAACTCCTCCCAGGGATTTTATCCGAACGACACCAAAATTGGGTTTTGTCATCTAAAGGCCTTGGCGATGTTAAATTGCGAAGCTTTAGAGTTTTCGTCGATGGGCGTGTCCGTGGCGGCCTCGCAAAGTTTGACGATTCGCCACAAAACAGGAAGTCGTTATAACTCAGGCATGCATTATCAGATCTGCCTCAAAATTCACACGTTTGATAAGAGTCCTGACCTGAACACGTTTACATGCCAATATCCAGATACAGAAATAGCGCCACCTACTGGCCACAGGAAATGACATGTTTTACACTGTAACAAACTCCTCCCACAAATTTTATGGTATCAGCACCAAAATTGAGTGGTGTCATCTGAAAGCTCTATCGGTGATATATTGTGAAGATCTAGAGTTTTTGCAGAGGGGCGTGTCTGTGGCGGCATGACAAACCTCAACGCTTCGCCAAGGAACGGGAAGTCCTCATAACTCAACCACACAAAGTCTGATCAGCCTGAAACTTCATATGGTTGATATACGTCATCTCTTGAACACATCCACATAACAATATTGAAGTGGGCGTGGCAAAATGACTCGACAGCGCCACCTAGAAAAATATAACGGACGAGCCCCTGATCTACGAATCACGCACATGCGTGAAAATTGGCACACACCTCAAACACGCCAAAACATACGAAAAAGTCTCTTGGAGCCATATCTCAAACCCAACAGGAAGTCGGATATTTTTAACTTCCTGCTGCAAATAAGTGGCATTTTTGCCATTTCCTGGCGTTGTATCTTAACGAACTCCTCCTAGGGATTTTATGCTATCGACACCAAAATTGGGTTTTGTCATCTAAAGGCCTTGGCGATGTTAAATTGCGGAGCTTTATAGTTTTTGTCGATGGGCGTGTCCATGGCGGCCCCGCAAACTTTGACGATTCGCCACAAAACCGGAAGTCATTATAACTCAGGCATACATTATCCGATCTGCCTCAAAATTCACACGTTTAATAAGAGTCCAGACCAGAACACGTTTACATGCCAATATCCAGATACAGTTATAGCGCCACCTGCTGGCCACAGGAAATGTCATGATTTACAGAGTAATAAACTCCTCCCACTATTTTTTTTTGTATCAGCACCAAGTTTGGTGGGTTGTTATCTGAAAGCTTAAGTGATGATATATTGTGAAGATCTAGAGTTTTTGCAGAGGGGCGTGTCCGTGGCGGCATGACAAACCTCAACACTTCGCCGTGGAACAGGAAGTCCTTATATCTCAACCACACAAAGTCAGATCAGCCTGAAACTTCACATGGCTCATAAAAGTCCTCTTCTGAACACATCCCCAAAACAGTAATGAGTCAGTCATAACGCCACCTGCTGGCAGAAGGTAGATAGGCTTATAACTCAGCCAAACAACATCCGATCTGCCTGAAACTTCACATGGTTGATTAAATTCCATTACTGAAGGCATCTACATGCCAATCTTAAGTCACAGTTATAGCGCCACCTGCTGGCAGATGGTAGTTTGCATTATAACTCAACCACACAAAGTCCGATCTGCCTGAAAGTTCACATGGTTGATAAAAGTCCTCTCCTGAACACATCTACATAACAACATTGAGTCTGTCGTAGCGCCACCTGCTGACAAAAGGCAGTTTGGCTTATAACTCAGCTAAACAATGTTCGATCTGCCTGAAACTTCACATGGTTGATAAGATTCCTCTCCTGGTGACATCTACATGCCAATCTTGAGTCACAGTCATAGCGCCACCTGCTGAGAGGAGGAGGTTTGGCATAAATCGGTGATTTTCTCAGATTTTTTAAATATATCGGCTTAAATTATTACTGTTCGCTGTTCTCTGTCATCCTGAGGCCACTGGGCGGCGGTGAGCCCGGGTGCGAGGTCCCTATCATCGCTGCTTGCAGCTTTAATTTATTATTATTATTATTATTATTATTCCGCCCCCTATCGGGGCACTTTTGAGGGTCTAAACATGCCCGAAAACTCATGAAAAATTGCACACACACCAAACCCGGTGTAAATAGCAGGTTGATATAGGTCTCGGAAGTGGGCGTGGCAAAATGACTCGACAGCGCCACCTAGAAAAATTTAACGGACGAGCCCCCGATCCACGAATAACACACATGCACGAAAATTGGCACACACCTCAAACACGCCAAAACACACGAAAAAGTCTCTTGGAGCCATATCTCAAACCCAACAGGAAGTCGGATATTTTTGACTTCCTGCGGTGAAAAAGTGGCGTTTTTGCCATTTCCAAGCGTTGTATTTTAACGAACTCCTCCCAGGGATTTTATCCGATCGACACCAAAATTGGGTTTTGTCATCTAAAGGCCTTGGCAATGTTAAATTGCGAAGCTTTAGAGTTTTCGTCGATGGGCGTGTCCGTGGCGGCCTCGCAAACTTTGACAATTCGCCACAAAACAGGAAGTCTTTATAACTCAGGCATGCATTATCAGATCTGCCTCAAAATTCACACGCTTGATGAGAGTCCTGACCTGAACACGTTTATATGCCAATATCCAGATAAAGTTATAGCGCCACCTGCTGGCCACAGGAAATGACATGTTTTACAGTGTAACAAACTCCTCCCACAAATTTTTTCTTATCAGCACCAAATTTGAGTGGTGTCATCTGAAAGCTCTATCGGTGATATATTGTGAAGATCTAGGGTTTTTGCAGAGGGGCGTGTCCGTGGCGCCATGACAAACCTCAACGCTTCGCCATGGAACAGGAAGTCCTTATAACTCAACCACACAATGTCCGATCTGCCTGAAACTTCACATGGTTGATAAAAGTCCTCTCCTGAACACATCCACATGACAATATTGAAGTGGGCGTGGCAAATTGACTCAACAGCGCCACCTGCAAAAATTAATCGGACGAGCCCCTGATCTATGAATCACGCACATGCACGAAAATTGGCACACACCTCAAACATGCCAAACCATACGAAAAAGTCTCTTGGAGCCATATCTCAAACCCAACAGGAAGTCGGATATTTTTAACTTCCTGCGGCGAAAAAGTGGCATTTTTGCCATTTCCAGGCGTTGTATTTTAACGAACTCCTCCTAGGGATTTTATCCGATCGACACCAAAATTGGGTTTTGTCATCTACAGGCCTTGGCGATGTTAAATTGCGAAGCTTTAGAGTTTTCGTCGATGGGCGTGTCCGTGGCGGCCTCGCAAATTTTGAAGATTCGCCACAAAACAGGAAGTCGTTATAACTCAGGCATGCATTATCCGATCTGCCTCAAAATTCACACGTTTGATAAGAGTCCTAACCTGAACACGTTTAAATGCCGATATCTATATACAGATATAGCGCCACCTGCTGGCAACAGGAAATTACACGATTTACAGAGTAATAAACTCCTCCCACAAATTTTTTTCGTATCAGCACTAAATTTGGTTGGTTGTTATCTGAAAGCTCTAGCGATGATATATTGTAAAGATCTAGAGTTTTTGCAGAGGGGCGTGTGTGTGGTGGCATGACAAACCTCAACGCTTCGCCATGGAACAGGAAGTACTTATAACTCAACCACACAATGTCTGATCTGCCTGAAACTTCACATGATTGATAAAAGTCCTCTTTTGAACACATCTACATAACAATATTGAGTCAGTCATAGCGCCACCTGCTGGCAGAAGGTAGTTTGGCTTGTAACTCGGCCACACAATGTCCGATCTGTCTGAAACTTCACATGGTTGATGAAAGTCCTCTCTTGAGCACATCTACATAATAATATTGAGTCAGAGTCATAGCGCCACCTGCTGGCAGAAGAAATTTTGGCTTGTAACTCGGCCACACAATGTCAGATCTGCCTAAAATGTCACATGGTTGATGAAAGTCCTCTCCTAAACACATCTACATAATAATATTGAGTCTTTCATAGCGCCACCTGCTGGCAGAATGTAGTTTGTCTTAATACACAATCTCCACACAATCTCTGATCTGCCTGAAACTTCACATGGTTGATAAAAGTCCGCTCCTGAACACATCCACATAACAATATTGAGTCAGTCATAACGCCACCTGCTGGCAGAAGGTAGTTTGGCTTATAACTCAGCCACACAATGTCCTATGTGCCTGAAACTTCACATGGTTGATAAGATTCCTCTCCGGAAGATATCTACATGCCAATCTTAAGTCACAGTTATAGCGCCACCTGCTGACAGGAGGAAGTTTGGCATAAATCTGTGATTTTCTTAGATCTTTTTTTATATATTGGCTTAAATTATTATTGTTCGCTGTTCTCTGTCATCGTAAGGTCACCGGGCGGCGGTGAGCCCGGGTGCGAGGTCCCTATCATCGCTGCTTGCAGCTTTAATTATTATTATTATTATTATTATTATTATTATTCTTCTCTCCAATGAATCGCGATTTAGAGGGGCTAAACATGCCCGAAAACTCACGCAACTTTGCACACGCCTCAGAAGTGGCGAAAATTTACGTTTATTATGGGTCTCGGAAGTGGGTGTGGCAAAATGACTCGACAGCGCCACCTAGAAAAATTAAACGGACGAGCCCCCGATCTACGAATCACGCACATGCACGAAAATTGGTACACACCTCAAACATGCCAAAACATACGAAAAAGTCTCTTGGAGCCATATCTCAAACCCAACAGGAAGTCGGATATTTTTGACTTCCTGCGGCGAAAAAGTGGCGTTTTTGCCATTTCCAGGCCTTGTACTTTAACGAACTCCTCCTAGGGATTTTATCCGATCGACACCAAAATTGGCATTTGTCATCTAAAGGCCTTGGCGATGTTAAATTGCGAAGCTTTAGAGTTTTCGTCGATGGGCGTGTACGTGGCGGCCTCGCAAAGTTTGACGTTTCGCCACAAAACAGGAAGACGTTTTAACTCAGGCATGCATCATCCGATCTGCCTCAAATTTCACACGTTTAATAACAGTCCTGACCTGAACACGTTTACATGCCAATATCCAGATACAGTTACAGCGCCACCTGCTGGCCACAGGAAATGACATGTTTTTACAGAGTAACAAACTCCTCCCACAAATTTTATCGCATCAGCACCAAAATTGGGTAGTGTTATCTAAAAGCTCTAGCGATGATATATTGTGAAGATCTAGAGTTTTCGGAGAGGGGCGTGTCCGTGGCGGTATGACAAACCTCACTGCTTCGCCATGGAACAGGAAGGCTTTATAACTCAACCACACAAAGTCCGATCAGCCTGAAACTTCATATAGTGGATAAAAGTCCTCCCCTGATCACATCCACATAACAATATTGAAGTGGGCGTGGCAAAATGACTCGACAGCGCCACCTATAAAAATTAAACGGACGAGCCCCTGATCTACGAATCACGCACATGCACGAAAATTGGCACACACCTCAAACACGCCAAAACATACGAAAAAGTCTCTTGGAGTCATATCTCAAACCCAACAGGAAGTCGGATATTTTTAACTTCCTGCTGCAAAAAAGTGGCATTTTTGCCATTTCCAGGCGTTGTATCTTAACGAACTCCTCCTAGGGATTTTATCCGATCAACACCAAAATTGGGTTTTGTCATCTAAAGGCCTTGGCGATGTTAAATTGCGAAGCTTTAGAGTTTTCGTTGATGGGCGTGTCCGTGGCGGCTTCGCAAACCTTGACGATTCGCCACAAAACCGGAAGTCATTACAATGACTTATAACCACACAATGTCCGATCTGCCTGAAACTTCACATGGTTGATAAAATTCCTCTCTTGAACACATCCCCATAACAATATTGAGTCAGTCATAGCGCCACCTGCTGGCAGAAGGTAGTTTGGCTCATAACTTAGCCACAAAATGTCTGACCTGCCTGAAACTTCACATGGTTGATTAAATTCTTCTACTGAAGGCATCTACATGCCAATCTTGAGTCACAGTTATAGCGCCACCTGCTGGCAGAAGGTAGTTTGCATTATAACTCAACCACACAATATCCAATCAGCCTGAAACTTCACATGGTTGATCAAAGTACTCTCCCGTGCACATCTACATAATTATATTGAGTCTCTCATAGCGCCACCTGCTGGCAGAAGGTAGTTTGGCTTATAACTCAGCCACACAATGTCTGATCTGCCTGAAACTTTACAAGGTTGATTAAATTCCTCTCCTGAAGACATCTACATGCCAATATGGAGTCACAGTCATAGCGCCACCTGCTGGCAACAGGAAATTAAATATAACTCAGCCGAACAATGTCCGTACTGGCTGAAAATTCACATGGTGGATAAGATTCCTCTACTGAAGGCATCTACATGCCAATCTTGAGTCACAGTCACAGCGCCACCTGGTGACAGGAAGAAGTTTGACATAAATTTGTAATTTTCTCGGGTTCTTTATATACATCGGCTTAAATTAATATTGTTCGCTGTTCTCTGTCATCCTGAGGCCACCAGGCGGCGGTGAGCCCGGGTGCGAGGTCCCTATCATCGCTGCTTGCAGCTTTAATTCAATTTATGATTCACAAATTAGACGATTCCTAACACACTATAAATACCCTAAGCTCCATTATAACAGCCATCTTCGTTTTGAAGAATCCCCCCTTCCACTCCTACTCCTCTTCCTTTCCTAGATGGGTGGCATGGTGGCCCAGTGGTTAGCACTGTTGCCTCACATCAAGAACGTCACTGGTTCTAGTCCTTACCAAGCCAGCCGATGTTTCTATGCAGAGTTTACACACTCTCCTTATGCTCACGTGGGTTCCCCGGGTTCCCTGGTTTCCTCCCACCATCCAAAAACATGCAACTTAAGTTAATTGACTAATCCAAATCAGCAACATAGACATGCTCCTAGTAAGTAGTTATCTCTTAAGAGCAATCACTATCTGCTCATTAGATAATACAGCAGGGGAGTTCTCCAGATCTACCTAAGCTTAAACTCCCCTCTCACCTTGCAATGGGAGGGAGCCCCGGGCTTGAGGATCTTATGAGCCCAGGGCTCTCTGGCCATTAGTTACCTTGCATCCTCTGACTAATTTAAGAATGTCGAGATTCTGTCTGTGAAAAATACGCAAACCCCAGTGCATGAAAACATTGGCATTGGGTCCCTAATAAACGTAAATAGTATGGGATTAAATATAAATTAAAACTCTAATTTGATTCATGAATGACAAAATTGACCCATTCCTAATTAGAAAAACAGTATACATTTGATGGTCAGATTGGAGTCAGTCAAAACTGTTGTCAGATTGAATTTGGAGCGGAAAACAAATATAAATCCAAAATAATAACAGAATATCAGAAGTGCTAGAAAAGGCTAACACACATAAAACCTTCGGAATCTTACATCTTTATCTGAAAAACTGAATGTACGTTGAACGCAAGCCAAAAAACACGAATAGGGTCTGCTGTATGTCCGTCATTGTTTATGTGGCCGTTCACATCTTTAATATAAAATCACACGGAAAACTTCCTCTTTCCATCAACTGCAACATACTGGCATACACCACAGCAAACAAGAAATGATACTATTGACTGTAAAAGCAACGTTTCTAAATATCAACATTCACACAGCATCAAGCACATTCAAACTCTGAGATCAAATCTGTGTGAACGCATGCTCTAAACAGTCAATTAATAAAACAAACACATTGTTTTTCTTGAACAATTATTGCTTTTTTAAACTATATTACATGAGTATGTCTGCATTTTGTTCTTGTGTTCCTGTTTGATTTGGTGCACAACCTAAAGCACAACCATAAGCGGCTCCAACCACTGAAGCACTTCCCAGAAAAAGACTCTCAGTATTTCACTTTCTTCATGCCAAACTTCCCTTTTTCTGGATTTCTGGACAAAATCAAACAGCAATCAGCGATCAGTGAAGAACAAAGACAGAGATCATTTAGTTTTACATACCTTTGTAGTTCTTTTTTTTATTATTCAAACATTCAGAGAGTGAAAGTAAAGTTTGGACTGCTGGATCTCAAGCAGAGGAAATGGCTTCATCAGCTGAATATGATTATAGTTGTCCTGTGTGTCATGATATCTTCAAGACTCCTGTTATTTTATCATGTGGCCACAGTTTCTGTAAAGAGTGCCTTCAAGAGTTTTGGAAAATCAAGAATACTCAGGAGTGTCCCGTCTGCAGGAGACCCTCAATAGCTGATCCTCCAGTTAATCTGGCTTTAAAAAACTTGTGCGAGTCGCGTCTTGAGGAGAGAAATGAGAGCCGTTCATCTGGATCTGAGGAGATCTGCAGTTTACACGGCAAAAAACTTAAACTCTTCTGTGTGGAGGACAAACAGTCTGCGTGTTTAGTGTGCAGAGATTCAGAGAAACACCTCAAACACACATTCAGACCCCTCAGTGAAATGGTTTCATTTAAGAAGGTAAGACTGGTTTATGCTTAAGAATAAAGATTTAATAATTTGATTTATTTAGCATTCATGTGAAAATCATAAAACTCCATTTGCAAAAATTGAAACTCATGACTTACTACAGGTTTTGTTGTCTGGGGTCACAAATTATGTATTGCAACGACTGTAGCATAATTCTCCGGTGTCTTATAGATTTTCACTTTAAATTCTAGGAGGAGCTCAATACAGCACTGAAGTTTTTACAGGAGAAACTTAAACGTAATGGAAACATGAAAGAAAAGTTGGAGAAAACAGCTCGATACATCAAGGTGAGGATTGATCAGCACACCTGGCTCATACTGTGTGATTTTGTAGCTTATTAAAATGTAATTATGATTCTCATGTCACACTGTAGGACATGTTTTGGAAGTTCACCACTGTGGTTTGAAATGGTCTCCTATTAGATTTTTGTCTGATTCTCGTTGTGAGTCACACTGCAGGAAATCCTCTGAAATCTTTTGACAAATCAGGGAAATTTAATTGCAACAGCCGATTGGCTGTTGATGGACATGTCAAACACTGTACCATTTTAGTGATTACTTGCTGCCAATCATCTGTTATTTATAATAAAGCACTGTGAGAGTAATGCTAACTCAAGAAAAATGGCAGAGTCAGAGAATTCAAAATAACAGGTACGTTTGCCCTCATGATATTACTTTAATTAGTGTTTAGTATTAAGCATAGACTGCAAAATATTTGGACGTAGTGTCTGTGACGTCACTCATAGGTTTCTTAAGAGTGCAAATGAAGCTACAAGTAGGAGCGGCCAACCATTGCCATTTTATTAGTGCGTGATCACACCCACGGCGGGATACCAAAAAAGGGCAAAGAGGCAGAGAGTGAGCGGAGCAACAGACACCTGCTGGCATTTAGCTTGGACCAGCCTTAGAAACACCTCACTTTGGGAAAACGCTTAATACTTTATCACCTGTGACTCGTTTGTGTTCTGACCACATGTGCTTGGTTGTACGCTATATTAATAAAGTGTTTAGTCTTTTAAAACACTGCTGTAACACATTGAGCCACTAAACATAGTTCTTATGACGTTTCTCAACAGGAGGAAAACGCAAATTACGTCCAAACACTTCAGATATAGTCTGTGTTAGTTAATGGAAGACTATTGATGAAATCCAGCATAACACTGTATGACAACGCTTCAGATGACCGTTCTACAGTCCACAGCTGGAGTGCTTTACAGCTCTAAAGAATATTATAAATGATAAATGATCTTAAATAAAACAAATGCATTAATAGAGATGGTTTACAAGTATGTAACTTTACTCACATGGAGGCCACGTGAATGGTTTGTGAGCACAATTAAGTGCACACAGCATCCCATATCATCTGATAATTGTAGGAAATAATCCCAAAAGGCAACTGACTGTGTAAAGCCACATAAAACCAAACAAAAATATGATGAATATGCCGAAATCAGTGGCTAATCTGCAGGAGTCAGCTGAGGTTATGAGACGGCGACCAGCGAGACCTAGCTGTCACTCAAGTGGCCACGCCCTTAATTATGCAAACTTAATATAAAGGAAACTGATGTGACTGATAAGTTCTAAAAAAATTCACCCCCTTACAGTTGTCATGAAGGGAAATATTAGCTTTATGAACCAAAATTTTTCTTTGTAGCAGGCTGTAAACACCTTTTTTTCTGCTGTAAAGTTGGCCATTCTAACAGTGGACTCAACTGAAATTTGCTCTATTATGGAGGCAGGACTAGCAGAATTTCGATAAATTGCAGTTTCAATTACTTCCGTTTTGGCCTCCCGAGGTAGGTTGCCGCCTGGTATTAAGCCTCTGTCTGCAGCTAAATCTTTCGAGGTGGGTGAAACTGGGAGATGGCAAATGATAATTTTATTGAATAGCTTTTCATCAGGTGAATTCAGAATTAACACTATAAATATTCATGAGTCTGACAGTTACACGTGCAGAAGATGTTATGGATAATTAGAAGCTCAGGTTAAGAGTATAAACCTATTATATTCATTAAAAAATCCAAAGGGGTCATATTCTGTCCTAAAACTGACCAGGCAGACCAAAATGTATATCCTACAGACTTAAAACTGTGCTAGATGGCACTACATGACATGAAATACAAGTCATAGTTCTTCATATAGTTACAGCTGTAGTTCACTAACCCACATTTCCCCCATCAGTCTTCTGTTGCTCCAGAAAGCGTCTGAGATGACTGAAGTGAATGTGGTTTGATTTCAGGCTCAAGCTGTAAACACAGAGCGTCAGATTAAACAGCAGTTTGAGAAGCTTCATCAGTTTCTCCGAGATGAAGAAGAAGCTACAATCACTGCACTGAGGAAGGAAGAGGAGCAGAAGAAGCAGATGATGAAGGAGAAGCTGAAGGAGATGAACACACACATCTCAGCTCTTTCACACACGATCACAGACACGGAGGAGATGCTGAAAGCCAATGACGTCTGCTTTCTGAAGGTCTGATTTCAGATCAGTGATTGATTGATTGATGATTGATTGAGTTGTTGATGATCAGTTGTGTGTTTGTTCTGCAGGAGTTTCCAGTCTCAATGGAAAGGTGAGTGATCTGCTGGTTTCTCTGCTTCTGAAGTCAAAGCCACTGCAGTTCTGACTCCTGAATGTTCCTCCAGAGTCCAGATCTCACAGCCGGATCCACAGATGCCTTCTGGAGCTTTGATTCATGTGTCTCGCTACTTGGGCAACCTGCCGTTCAGAGTCTGGAAGAAGATGCAGGACATTATCCAGTACAGTGAGTCTGAGCTTTCACACACACACACACACACACACACACACACACACACACACACACACACACTGAAGATCATGCAGGTGTGGTGATAAACAACAGAGAACTACTTTTACAACAGTTACATTCACAGTATTTGTGGTGTCAGGCACTTGACATACTAGTTTGGGAGGTGACTCCTGTCTGTGTGACAGAACAGCACCCACGATAGTATTTGAAGCATCCACTTTGACAATAAAGGGGTGCTCAGGGTTGGGGTTTGTGAAAAATGGGAGCTGTGATGAACCGTCTGTAAAAATTGGCAAAACCAAGAAAGCTTTGTAGTTCTTTTAGGGTCGAGGGCTTAGGCCATTTAGGGATTAAGTTAATCTTTCACTCATTCATGGCCACACCTTCATGACTAATGATGTAGCCCAGAAACAATGTAAATGTGTGGCGAAATTCACATCACTTAGCTTTAGCATAGAGTTGATGTTCGATACTCTGATACCCTTGAAGAACATATCCATCATGTATGTCCTTCGCTCAAACAGGACATACATGATGGACATGTTCTTCAAGGGTATCAGAGTATACTAGGATGTCATCTATATATACTTTGACTATGCGATTTAGGAGATCTCTGAAAATGTCAGTAATGAATGACTGTTTACCATATCAAAAGGCATGACCAGGTATTCATAATGCCCAGTGCTTGTGGAAAAAGCAGTCTTCCATTCATCCCCCTCACCAATGTGGATGAGGTTGTGTGCACTTCGCAGGACATGTTTGTTGTAGTATTTAGCAGTTCTAAGCTGTTCCAAGGTGGCAGGTACCAGAAGCAGTGGATACCGGAACATGATAGTTATCTCATTGAGACCTCAGAAATCAATGCATGGAAGAAGTCTTCTATTTCTTTTCTGCACAAAAAAAAAAAAACCCTGTAGAGGCGGGAGAGGTTGAAGATCATATGAAGCCCTTTTTAACTCCTCATTGATGTAATTTTCCATGGCCTCTGTCTCAGGTTTTGATAGGGGAATTATCCGTCCTCTAGGGGCGTTGTCCTTGGTAACAGATCAATAGCACAATCATACCTCCGGTGTGGAGGAAGTTTAGTGGCTTTGATTTTGCTAAAGGCCAGAGACAAGTCACTATATTCAGGTGGGAGGTTAATGTCAGAATTAGCTTTATCAGAGACAGTGACAGATCGAACAGACATAGAGGAGAGATGGGAGTGATACATTCATGAAAACAGGTGTCATTCCATTTAATAAGTAGTCCCGTTCTCTAGGAAATGTCTGGATTATGCCTTAGCAGCCAGGCTAGTCCAAGAATTATGGGAGTGTGAGGTAATACAAGGATGTAAAATTGGATTATTTCTGTGTGAAGCATACTGGTGCGCATCTTAAGTTCTTGTGTGAGATGTGATATTTGTCCAGATCCTAGTCTATTGCCTCCACTGTTAAAGGAGAGGAACAGCGAGTTAAAGGTATGCAAATTCTTAAGACCTGAAGTTTCCAGCTGCTCCTGAATCTAACAATGCTTTGGTTGTCTGGTGGCCATTTGTCTAAATAGTAATGGGTATGTCCACACATATCGGGATTCAATGGATGCAAAGAAAAGCTCACTAGATCTTTGGAATCAGGGCTTGGTCGTAAAGGACACAAAACTCGAAGATGGCTGGGTTGATCAGAGTATAAACAAAGACGTTGTGTTAGGTGATGATTTTGTTCTACAGAGGATATATGATATGAGTTTGCTTGCATGGGTTTGGATTCATCAAGGGCAGGCAGGGACGGACATTCTGTGAAAACTGTGGGGAACATGTCGTTGTCGAGCTCTGACGAGGATATCAATCTGAAGGCTAAGTGCCATAAACTGATTCAGATCCTTCACTCTGTTACGACATGCCAGCTCGGATTGCAGTTCATGATTCAATCCCCTACTAAACAGTGATTTGAGTGTGTCATCCACCCGCACAGTCTGTTCAGTGAGTGTGTGGAAGGTGAGAGCGTATTCAGCTGCAGTCATATTCCCCCTTGATAATTCTAATAGCTGATCGCCGGCGCGGTTCTGAAGCGCCTTCACCATTTCTTCAGTGAGTGACGCCAGGTGTTTTAGCTGATGTTGGTGTGCGGCGAATTGACTTGCCTGTGTAGATAATGCTAAAGACAGGTGAGTGACAGCTGCTGGCGAAGGATTAGGATCCATTTTGCAGGTTTTTATTAAGATTAGTCTGAAAGGCAGTGGTGAGAGACCGGCGTACACGATAAAGCAGGGTAAACAGAATCGTGGTCAAACAACAGGCTAATGGTCAGGGCTGGCGGAAAACAATCAGAATCCGAGATCCGAATAAGCAGTGCAAATGGCAGGCAGCAAACAATCATAAACGGTAAGAGGACAGGGTCACAACAGGAAAGCCAAAATAAGGTATAAACGCACAGAATTATCAATAGCTATGTTTCCATCCACCTATTTATATGCACATTTTGCTTAAGCGCATAAAAAAACGGTTGATGGAAATGCCAAGATGCGCATAAATTTAGAAAATGCGCATAAAAAACTGATGCGCAATACTGAGTAGGATAAACTTTTTATTCGATTAAAAAAAAGATGCGCATAAACTACGATGGAAACACTTTTACCGCACAAACTCCAGCATTCGCATTAAAAAAGATCATGTGATTCTGTTAAAAAAATGTGTGTGAATGGACAAACCAGCAGGCTAAGCACACTGTAAAACATCTAAAGTGTTGTATTGGCCATTCTAAAACGCCTTACCGTTTCAGTATTAGTGTTATTATGTTATTAATGACCTCAAGAATCAAGAGCGTCTGTGCTTCGCATCTGACACCTTCAAACGCCATTGTGCATTCAGTGCTTGAGGCGCAAGTCATTTATTAGATGAAGAAAAGATTGACGCAGCTTCTCCTATCGCAGCAAATTCCGTTTTTACTGTTGATATTTGGCGCCAGATAGTCAGGAAGTGACGATTTTGTTCGCTTTGACTCGCTGGATGGAAACGCAGCTTTATTTGCACGTCTTTCATGCGATAATCCAGTTTTGCGCTCAAAGTTCATTCGCATTTTTTGATGGAAACATAGCTAGTGAGATGCAAACAAGACTTCGGAGAGAGTGAAAGAAACCGGTCTGCTTAAATAGATGGTGGAGTGTTCTCAGATGGACCAGTAATCATTGCAGGTATGGGGTAGATGGGAAATGTAGTGAAGAGTGAGCGATGAGACAGTTAATAATAAGGGAAGGGTGACCTCTGCTGGTCAGAAGAGGGAATAACGGAGTTTGTCTCTGTGACAAGTTTATTGAACTTTATCAATTGAAGCTTAAGATACTCAAGAGTTTCACACATTTTTCACACTTTCAGTGTTTCTGATTGTTTGACTAATTTTATTCTTCTCCAAAATCCGATTTTCCCCTTGATGGACACAAATGTTTGAACCCAACATCTTGGGCTCTATTTTGTCGGTCCAGGCGCAAAACGCAGGGCGCAAACACTTTCAGGTCATGACAGAATTTATTTTTGCTAATACAAGGATTTAAAAATCAGCTTTGCGCCGTGGCGCATGGTCTAAAAGGGTTGAGTTTATTTTCTTAATGAGTTATAGGTGTGTTTTGACAATAAACCAATTAGAGTCTCATCTCCCATTCCCTTTAAGAGCCAGTTGCGTCGCGCCATAAGCGCATTTACTATTTACATAATGTAAAGTAAGTGTAGGTGGAAAAACTGAGCATTTCACAAGCAAGAAAACAGAGCAAGTTTCACTAGCAAGTTAAACAGAGCATCTGCAGCACGAGAATGAGAGATAAATGATCTACTTTCACTTTCGCTCTTGGATAGGGAAACCGTTACGCACAGACATCAATTAGCCTATAAATAATTAATTTAGTTGGTTAAGCGCAAATATTTGTGTCAAAACTATTTCTAAATTCAGTTTTAATTTCCAGCAAACGAATAAATGAACAATAATAATGAAGTGTTTAAAAACCTGAGTTATATCTTAAAACACATGCTGTGCCCCATATGATCTAAAACCTGACAGGTTGGCAAATCTAAGCTTGTTTTTAATAAAACAAATATAAATATGGATATAATAAATAATACTGTTAATAATAATAACATTATACAAAAGCAAATTGTTATGAATGAACTGAAAAAGCCTCCCGAGATGAAGAAGACATAAAAGCAGTGATTTTTCATATTTATGTAGGCTAGAAAATAATATGTTTTGTAATATTTTAATCCTTTATATTTATATCCTATATATTTCCTTATTATATCCTATATATATCCTTAATATTTAAATAAGCAGTGTGTAAGCGAGGCGCAACTCTGCGCTGGAGTTTAGACCGGGTTTGTTTTGGTCTAATGAAAAATCTATTATAGTTTCTCAAAATAGCAACGCGCCAGCGGTCGCCTCAGAACGCCTTTCTTTTTAGACCAGAACGCCTATGGGCGCACAAATGAGCGCTAATGCATTTGCTATTTAAACAGCGTAGCGCAACACCTCAAAACCACTCTTGCGCCAAGCTGAAACTAGCAAACAGCTATTGCTTCGCGCCTTGCGCCACATTGAGCCGGGTGTATGTTAGGGCCCTTAATGTTTGAGTCTGATGCCGTTACACACTGATAATAAAACTAAGAAGACTGACAATGATGAGAAAAAAAATGTCTGATGTGTTTGACGATCATAATTGAAAATAATCTGTGATTGATCATTATATGAACATCAGAATAACAGCAGCTGTTGATTGTGTCTTTTCAGCTCCTGTCATCCTGAATCCAAACACTGCACATCCAGAACTCGAGCTGTCTGATGATCTGACCAGAGTGACAATCAAAGTAGACATACTACCAGGTGTTGTGGGTTTAAGCACTGCAAATAAATATCTCAGCCTGTTTGATGATCTGATCAGTGTGACAAACCGAGGAAACAAACAACTACTTCCTGATAATCCAGAGAGATTTGACTGTTGTCTCTGTGTTTTGGGTTCAAAAGGTTTTAACTCAGGAAAACACTGCTGGGTCGTGGAGGTTAAAGAGAGTCAATACTGGACTCTTGGAGTAACAACAGCATCAAACCAGAGGAAGGGACAGGGTTTCTTTAACTCTAATGTCTGGAGTGTGTATAAATATCAGTATAGACAGTCAGGGTCTAGTTTTTGTATTAAACAGGATCTTGATCGAGTGCGAGTTGATCTGGATTATGACAGAGGAACAGTGTCTTTCTCTGATCCAGTAAATAACAAACATCTACACACTTACACAACCACCTTCACTGATACTCTCTACCCTTTCTTCGGTTGTTATGAGAGTTTTTTCGCAAACACTTCTTCCTCTCTAAAGATTTTACCGTTCAGTAGAATCTAACTAAGGATCTGACAATCCTTGTATGTGTGTTGCTTCAAGAAAGTAACCATTTATTGCTGTTGTGTTTTATTTTCATTTGTTTATATTCATTTATTCTTCATTTAATAATTTTATTTAATCAAATGATCATTAGTCATTTATATCATTATCATTTTATTTATCATTAGTTAATGATTTGATTATTATTATTTGTCATTTTATTGATTTTATATTTTATTATGATTGTTTTGCTGTAATTATTGCTTTATCATTATTTCATTTTTTCCATGTCGTTACAATCTTCAAGCCACATGTTTTCAAGAATAGGAGATTGGAGAATGTCTCTATTTCAAGCTCTGTAATGTCTCTTATAGTTACTTTCCATTGCTGATGCTTGTGATCTAGTAACACTTGTTGGATATATCCTTGTCAGATGAAGTCTGAGCATTGAATCATACGCAGCTAAGTTTGTTCAATAAACTCTGCTCTTTCTTTATCATTGTTACTTCATCTCCTGCTTCTGCTCCTCGTTGGTTTTCTCAGTCAACTCCTATATTGATAGGAGACTGTTATTCAGCTGAATACTGGTTAACATTGGGTATTGGGCGACTCCACTAACCTGTTGTCTAGATCAGGGCCGGAGTGGGACTCCTTTTCAGCCCTGGAGTTTCAAGCCTCAGACCGGCCCACCTCAGTTCACGACTGACTATATTAAAATAACCTCATTTTCAAATCAGTTTCTAATGACACTATCACGTCTTTTTCAAGAAAACAGCTGCTTTAGAACTTTAAATGCTCAACAACCCAAACAGTATTATATGTCTTAACATATATAAAAAAAAAAATATATATATATATATATATTATATATATATATTATATATATATATATATATATATATATATATATATATATATATATATATATATATATATATATATATATATATAAACTACTATATATATATATATATATATATATATATATATATATATATATATATATATATATATATATATATATATATATATATATATATATATATAAACTACTCAGATGAGGTTCGAACTAGGGTCGGCGCTGTTCTAACGCGACCACTGGACCACAACAGCTTTTCTCAGTGTAGTGACTCATCTGGGTTACATTATCATTAACCTGCAGGCTGCATCTTGCTCACGAGGCTGCAAGAAAATAGATAAAAAAAGAGCAGAGCTGTGGAAAAATAATGAAAAAGAGTGAGGCTGTGGTCAAATAAATAAATAAATAAATAAATAAAGTGCGACTGCTGAGAGCAACAGAGTCTAGAGCTAGGGACACCGGCCCTCGCGGCTAAAAAATGGACCGGGCCACCGGGAATTCTCCCGGTCCTCCCGATTAGCAAATCCGGGCCTATACACAGAGCATTTCTGACAAGACCTGGCGTCCGGGGCTATATCTTATTTATCTGGTGCGGAGAGTGTGATCTAACACAGACAACAGATTTATTTTATTGTAACCATGCAGCCTTGCTGAGAAAAAAATATTCATATTTAATATTATATGCAAATATCCATATCAATTAATCAGAATAGTTTACTCCTCTTTTGTTTTGTTTGTTTTCTTTTTTTTTAATCTGACAGGATGTAAAGATTACACAATAACCAAAATAATTAACACACACACACACACACACACACACACACACACACACACACACACACACAAGTCAGAATTATTAGCCCCCCTGAATTATTAGACTACTTGTTTATTTTTTCCCCAATTTCTGTTTAACGGAGAAAAGATTATTTCCATCACATTTCTAATCATAATAGCTTGTTATGATTATGATAATAACTCATCTCTAATAACTGATTTATTTTCTCTTTGTCATGATGACAGTAAATAATATTTGACTAGATATTTTTCAAGACACTTCTATACAGCTGAAAGTGACATTTAAAGGCTTAACTAGGTTAATTAGGTTAACTAGGCAGGTTAGGGTAATAGGCAAGTTATTGTATAATGATGGTTTGTTCTGTAGACTATCGAGAAAAAATATAGCTTAAAGGGGCTAATAATTTTGTCCCTAAAATGGTGTTTAAAAAATTTTAAACTGCTTTTATTCTAGCCAAAATAAAACAAATAAGACTTTTTCCAGAAGAAAAAATATTATCAGACATACTGAGAAAATGTCCTTGCTCTGTTAAACATCATTTGGGAAATATTTAAAAAAGAACAAAAAAAAATCCAAAGAGCGCTAATAATTCTGACCCCAGGGTTCCCCGGTTTCCTCCCACCATCAAAAAACATACAACCTAAGTTAATTGACTAATCTAAATCGGCACCATAGACATGCTCCTAAATAGTTATCTATTAAGAGCAATCACTATCTGTTCATTAGCTACTACAGCAGGGGAGTTCTCCAGATCTACCCGAGCTCAAACTCCCCTCTCGCCTTGCAAGTGAGAGGGAGCCCCAGGCTTGAGGATCTTATGAGCTCAGGGCTCTCTCCAGAGACAGCATGCCAAACAAGCTTTATAATCAATCATCAGCTAAGTGTCAACTCTTGAATTGGTCAATGGCGCTGTCTATTGCAGTTTTTCAGAATAGCAACACACCAACAATGCACATAAACACACCTCCTTTCTAGACCAGAACACCCACCAGAGTCCACAAAGTTACTCAAATGCATTTGCTATTTATATAATGCGTCCCAAAACGTGAAAATTAGGGTTGCGCTGGTCTGAAAATAGCAACAAATCATGTCATACATGTCATTGCACCGGGTGTATGATAGGGCCCCAAACCTTGAGAGAAACCAGGCTGAATCGGGTCCAGTTTTCTTCTGGCCAAACGAACGAAGGGGTGGAGCCAGTGCTTAATTTGTGAATTGCGAGGTCCCGGAACAATGGATCCGTCATATTACTCGAGGACGTATGTGTCGCGTTCGATGTTGGAGAACGAGTTGGTCGCAGACGAAAGTGAAGTGCTGGAGGGGGATGGCGGGGGTTGGTGTGGTGGATAGCAGAGGGGCCGCGGACGAAAAGTGAGCAGAGCAGGGATGTTGCGGATGAAAGGGAAGAGGGTTCGGGAGTCGCAGAAGAAGGTGAACAGGGAAGGAGGGCGGTTGAGGAGGGGGATCTGTAAAATGAGGTGCCAGATCAGATTTGGCAGATTTGGATCTGGCGTGTTCCGGTACAAATTAAGCCCTGGGTAGAGCTGCTTCATGCTTTTATCAGCAGCAGGTGAACTATTGTAATGGATCTCTCATAGACCTTCACAAATACAGCATTAAACCACTGCAGAAGATGCTGAAATCAGTGAGATTTCTGCCCCCCAAACACTAACAATCAGCTGATAAGCAGGAGCCTGTTAATTAATGTGACTTCAGCAGTTAATGAAACAAAAGTGTTAAAAATAAAGGACAGTATTTGTGTTTCGTTTTTAATTTTATATTACCTGTGTATGTGAGTGCAATTTGTTCTGATGTTCCTGTTTGACCAGTTTCACAAGCTAAAGACGATCATAAACTTCACCGACTGAAACACATCGACCAGGAAGAGACTCCTTATTTCACCATTTTCTGTCAAACTGACTTTTACTCTGGATTTCTGGACAAAATCAAACAGGGAATCAACAATCGCTTATGAACAGATCAGTTTGTTTCTGAACATGCAGCAGTAAAATGGCTTCTTCAGCTGAGTATGATTATAGTTGTCCTGTGTGTCATGACATCTTTAAGACTCCAGTTATTTTATCATGTAGTCACAGTTTCTGTAAAGAGTGTCTTCAACAGTTTTGGAGAAGCAAGAATACTCAGGAGTGTCCCGTCTGCAGGAGAAGATCCTCAAAAAAAGATCTTCCAGTTAATCTGGCTTTAAAAAACTTGTGTGAGTCGTTCCTGAAGGAGAGAAATGAGAGACGTTCATCAGGATCTGAGGAGATCTGCAGTTTACACTGTGAGAAACTCAAACTCTTCTGTCTGGAGGACAAACAGCCTGTGTGTTTAGTGTGCAGAGATTCAGAGAAACACCTCAAACACACATTCAGACCCCTCAGTGAAATGGCTGCAGAAAATATGGTAAGAATTATATGTGTGAATAAAAATGGCCAAAATAATCAAACATAATTAAAATAATATAATAAAAGATGTGTATTATATATGGGTGTTCCTGCAGTATAGTGTTGTATAAGAATGAATGGCTTTATTCTGCAAAAAATATAAATATGTATATAAATATATTCACTAATGGCTAATATGATTGGTGGTACCCAGATGAGCTTGTGCTATCAGTTTAATCAGTTGCTTAAAGATAAATATACATTAATGTCTCAGTAGCACTCACCTTATATATATATATATATATATATATATATATATATATATATATATATATATATATATATATATATATATATATCTATATATATATATATATATATATATATATATATATATATATATATATATATCTATATATATATATATATATATATATATATATATATATATATATATAAGCAATATCACACGAGTAGCAGTGAGATATGGCTGTATATCAGCACTGGTGGGAGGCGTGCGTTGGCACGAGGCTGCAGGCGCCTCACCAGTGCAGATATACTGCCATAGCACACTGCTACTCGTTTGACATTGCGTTTATACAACAGTTCGACGGCACACTTTGGTACATAAAAAAGAAAATCAAACACAGAGAGTCTATAGCCCTTATGTATTAGGAACTACTTTCTTCCGCCATTCATTCACATCTGCAGCTGACATCAGAACAGCAGAAGCCGTTACTGATTCACCAACGTCACTGTAGAGCTAGTGTTTGAATGATTCTCTATAGCGTGATGTGAAGTGGCGCTTCTGGTGTGTGACCCCCTTAAGGTGATGACAAAACCGCAAATTATGCTCACAATTTAAGATTATAAGGCTGAACGTGACATGAAATGCCATCAGTCTACAGAGATTTCTCACCAGACTGCTGTTGTGTTTGCGATAAGGAGGGACGAGGCTTAATCCAGCTTCTTATTCGCAGCTTCTTATTGACTTTATCTGGTCCACCTTAAAAACCACGAGGCTTCCATTTTTCAGCTTTTTATTTCGCTCTCAAGAAAACACACTAAGCAAGGGCTTATTATGCAGTTCTGGCACCATCTTGTGGATAGACAACATCAACCGCTGCCGACGAGCTCTCAAAAATTGTATATATTTTAAAATAGGCACTATTCTTATAAATAAACTGCATAGTTGCAATCTGAACAACTACATTCTCCACTAAAAAAGCCTCAAAAGTACATTTTGTTGTCTAACAACAGTAATATTGGTCAAACTGTAGCACCTCTGCTTGTTGCTTGCTGTATGTGGGTGGAGTAATACACAGAGGTGAAGGGTGAAGAGGCCTTAGCGTGATGTTACTGGCAAAAGATCGCATGGCTATCAGCCAATCAGATTCAAGAACCAGACAGAATTGTTTGTATATATATATATACATATATATATATATATTATAGCGGTAGTGTATCATTTTAATTTGTATTGTTTTGATTAAATAAATCTATAGTATCTTACAGACTTTTCCTTTAAATTCTAGGAGGAGCTCAATACAGCACTGAAGTCCTTACAGGAGAAACTTAAACACAATGAAAATATAAAAGAAGAGTTTGAGAAAACTGTTCAACACATCAAGGTAAGGATGGATATTTTATTTGGGGAAAAAAGTGGATTTTATTATGAATTTTTCCAATGATTTGTTTGTTCATTTCATTTCCTGATCTCCTGATTTCCTCATTGAGCTCTAATTCAGCATGTTTGGACCTTCTGGTCTCTCCTGTTTCCTTAAAGCCTCTCAAAAACAGATGCCATGCAATAAAAAAATGAAGGTTTTAAAACTGACTCTAACCATCAATCATGTCAGGGGTGGCATGGTGGCTCAGTGATTAGCACTGTCGCCTCAAAGCAAGAAAGTCCCTGGTTCAAGCCCAGCCTGGTCAGTTGCCATTTCTGTGTGAAGTCTGCATGTTCTCCCTGTGTTGGCGTGGGCTTCCTCCGGGTGCTCCGGTTTCCCTCACAGTCCAAAGACATGTATGGGTGTTTCCTAGTGGTCCTCGAAGAAGACTTGGGATGTCTGTGAATGTAGACTTCTTGATGTCTGACCATTATTCTTGATCTAGCAAGTTGCATGGCGAAATACCTAAAAACAACAATTTTGTCAAGAGCATGCAGTTGGTGTTTAACCAATCACCTGCCATCTGTAGTTCACTAACCCACATTTCCACCATCAGTCTTCTGCTGCTCCAGAAAGCGTCTGAGATGACTGAAGTGAATGTGGTTTGATTTCAGGCTCAAGCTGAGCACACAGAGCGTCAGATTAAACAGCAGTTTGAGAAGCTTCATCAGTTTCTCCGAGATGAAGAAGAAGCTACAATCACTGCACTGAGGGAGGAAGAGGAGCAGAAGAAGCAGATGATGAAGGAGAAGCTGGAGGAGATGAACACACACATCTCAGCTCTTTCACACACGATCACAGACACGGAGGAGACGCTGAAAGCCAATGACGTCTGCTTTCTGAAGGTCTGATTTCAGATCAGTGATTGATTGATTGATGATTGATTGAGTTGTTGATGATCAGTTGTGTGTTTGTTCTGCAGGAGTTTCCAGTCTCAATGGAAAGGTGAGTGATCTGCTGGTTTCTCTGCTTCTGAAGTCAAAGCCACTGCAGTTCTGACTCCTGAATGTTCCTCCAGAGTCCAGATCTCACAGCCGGATCCACAGATGCCTTCTGGAGCTTTGATTCATGTGTCTCGCTACTTGGGCAACCTGCCGTTCAGAGTCTGGAAGAAGATGCAGGACATTGTCCAGTACAGTGAGTCATTGCTACTTGGGTATTAACAGTTTAAGTCTTGAGTTTGGACAAAGAATTGTCTAAAGTGACATTTTTGAAAAAAAAAAAAAGCTATTTTATTTACCAGCTAATAACCTTATAATTACATATAAAATAAAACCTCTAACCCTAATTACAAAAGCCTGATAGAAAATGCTCAATTACAAGAAAAGACGTCTGATGGATTTAGAGGGCTTTGCATCTAAACTCTTCATATATTACTTAATTTACTTACTTTGAGGGCCATTTAAATCGAAGTGGATATTTAGCTGCATCATATTGGTGTTTCGTAATATCTAGTTTTTATGAGGTGGATTGTTAGCCCAACGCTTAACCCCCTACCTTGAGGACCAATACATACACAATAAGCCGCCTTTCCACTTGCACACAACATTTGGACACGACTGTCGGAATATGCCCCCTTGTGGCAGTCGCACAGAATTTTCCGTTCTGACGTGCACCATGGAGGGCGAGGCAGTGGCGCAGTAGGTAGTGCTGTCGCCTCACAGCAAGAAGGTTGCTGGTTCGAACCTCGGCTCAGTTGCCGTTTCTGTGTGGAGTTTGCATGTTCTCCCTGCCTTCGCGTGGGTTTCCTCCGGGTGCTCCGGTTTCCCCCACAGTCCAAAGACATGCGGTACAGGTGAATTGGGTAGGCTAAATTGTCCGTAGTGTATGAGTGTGTGTGTGTGGATGCTTCCCAGAGATGGGTTGCGGCTGGAAGGGCATCCGCTGCGTAAAAATCTTGCTGGATAAGTTGGCGGTTCATTTTGCTGTGGCGACCCCGGATTAATAAAGGGACTACGCTGACAAGAAAATGAATGAATGAACGTGCACCATGGGGGAGAAGCTGTTCTCGCAGTGTCCGACTCCGAAATAAAGGAGTGCGTAAGCAATTCTACGCGGTTGAATAAATGAATGAATGAATACTAGAAACTCGGATCACTAACAATATTGGAGGGAATGTGGAGACAACATAAAACATTACATTTTTATTACTTTATTGCTTACATTTATAAATAGAAATGTGTGTTTTTTTTTTAAATAGACTTTTTCTGATTCAAAAAATAACCAAATAAACTCCTATTTCTCATCTCGCGCGCACGGACCTGCTTGAGCAACTCTGGAATACATCACATCCGGTCAGCCGGTTGCATACGATCTAGTCGCAGGAGTTTAAACATTTCAACGGATCCACAGCTTAAATCGAATCCGAATTTTCCGGAGATGATAGGAGCTCCACGGATCTCCCGGACTACTCTCCATTGGAAATGAATGACTTCCGGTCTGCTACTTGTCGTTTCTTGTATGCAGTGGAAAGGAGGCTTCACACTACGGATAATTAAGCATACCCAGTTCACCTACAGCACATGTCTTTGGACTGTGTGGGTAACTGGGGCACCCAGTGCAAACCCATGATATAATACATACAACAAACAACAACAACGTCAAAATTAATACCGATGACTTCTGATGATGGATCAATTCTTATGAAGCAAAAGTAAATCTGTGAAAGAAACTCCCGAACCCCTTTTCAATTTGGGGTGTAACTCTAAACAAGTCAACCTCGTGACTAGTGGAAACAGTAGTAGAATCAGACAACTGCAAGTAAATGAACATTTCTTAAGCTGTTCTTCATTTTTGGAAGGCTTTTTCAGGAACTGCACTCATAAACATTCTTAGGGTGCTTTCACACCTGTGAATCGATTCAGTTGTTCCGAAACAGAGATTAAAATTGTTACATTGTTGCTCTTTGCTCTTGGAGCGGTTCGCTTTCAGACTGCAAAGTTTCTAATCGGACCAACAGAGCTAAAACAAGTCACGTGCGAGTAAACTCTCCTTACATTGGTCAGAGTGTCAGGGTTTATTTTGCAGCGTCCCACTCAGCTGTCAGGAGGTGGTGATTTGGTGGTGATTGACAGGATGCGCGCGCGTGACGTGTCTGAGGAGAGACACGGTGGGGAGGGGTGAGAAGGGTGCGCGACGATGCCTATTTGAGGACTGGGAGAGAGACGCGAGATTACCGGGAGATCATCACTCGTTTGCGGGCATCCGGAGACTCGCGAAACTTCCCGCCCTACTCATAATTCTCTCTTCATGTAGCCGTAAGCCTATTACATATCCATAAAACACTGTGATATAACCGCGCTCGGATCGCTTTCTCACTGCAATCGAACCGCTCCAGGGTTCGTTTCAATCGAGCCGAGACCACCTCATTCAAGCGATCTCGGAGCGATTACTTTGGCGCGGAACAGAGTGCGATTGCCCTGTTCACATATGCCAAACGAACCGCTCTAACTGGGCAAACGAGATACGTTCCGAAACAAAAGTGTAGGTGTGAAAGCACCCTTAAAGGGTCACGAAACACCAAAACACATGTGTTGAGCTGTTGACAGTCGTATATGTGTCCCACACTGCTAAAAACACTATTAGGACACCTATATTTCACTAAAAAGTGTAAATTGGTTGTTTTTGCGTTATTTCAAGCAAATTCGTACTTCCGGTTTGAAACTAATTTTTGAAGCTGCGTCACGGTCATGACATAATAGTGTGTATTCCAGCGTGCAGACTGGACGTCTGTGCCAGAGTGTGTCTTATTACGTCTTACAGTGTGCTGCATTAATGCATGAGTAAGGCTTGGTTCAAACCAATCAGCGCGCTCTATTGTGCAACTTCATTAATATTCATTACTGTCACAGTGTTTAGACGACAGAGACGCCACGTTGTGTTGGCAAAACAAGCGTGAAGTGTTGCTTTTATAGTTTGCTGCAGTTCAGTTTTGTTTTCATTTTCTCTCTGTGAGAGCTCAGCTGGAGTCACGTGTGGATTAACAGTGTACGCGACGCTCGACAACAATAACTTACGTGTCTAAGGAGGATTATTGTTTACCTGAGAGCTGTTCTCATCTGCAAACGCTGAGATCCGGATTCGCTTGTAGTCTCCTCTTAATAAAGACACGGCTCTAGTTGCTGGTGATTGTCCTGTCTCTACAGATTTGGTAAGTGAGCGACCAGCGCTCTTTGTTTATTCAGTTCGTATTTTATTCGTATAAAACAAACTATTGCACCGAGTGCAATAGTTAGCACTAACAGTTACAACCAAACTATAACCTCGTGTTGGATTTTGTGACCGGAATAACACACGCGACTTTCTGACTCTACCTGCCGTGTGCATCTAAGTTTCCGGGAAATGCGGAGGGTTTTTTTCTCTCATTCGCCATGCGGTATCAAACATTGCATGAAAAATACACGCTTAGAGCAGTTCCTCGAATCAAATATCAGGTTTGTCGGGAGGGACACGAATGAATTCCCTGAATGAAAGAGCCAAACTGCAGTTAAAGTCCACCATTCAATAATTTGGCAAATAATTCGACTACAGATGTCCATGTAAACACCGTTACTTTGTCCCCGGTGTGTGTGTGTGTTTTGACTCTGAAATTCAGCGCGCCCAAATAGACACTCCCACACCAAGCCTCTTTTCTTCCTCCGACACTCCCCCCTAAACAGAGCTGGACCCGCCCACTTTTCTGACTTTTTCCAAAGTAGAGGTGTGAAAACACCCTGCTGAAACGAGGGGGTTTCATGGCCCTTTAAGTTGCCATTTTAAAGAAGAGCTGCTGTGTTTATTTTTATTTTTCCAGTCAAGAAACCTATGATGGGGGCTTTTTCAGACAATGATGTTCTCCAGAAGAAGCTACTTCAATAACTCACATCAGAGATGTTCATAGATAAACATTTGAACTGTTTATTAAAGGTTATTAATGATTATCATTATTTAGAATAAAATTAAAATAAACAACTGGTTGTGTCTCCTCAGCTCCTGTCATTCTGGATCCAAACACAGCATATCCAGAGTTTGTTGTGTCTGATGATCTGACCAGTGTGACGTTCAGCGAGAACAAACAACCAGTTCCTGATAATCCAGAGAGATTCGACTATTATCCCTGTGTTTTGGGTTCAGAGGGTTTTAACTCAGGAAAACACTGCTGGGACGTGGAGGTTAATAGGAGTTTTGAGTGGAGAGTTGGAGTAACAACAGCATCAAACCAGAGGAAGGGACAGGTTTTCTTAAACTCTGATGTCTGGAGTGTGTATTATTATGCACATGGATTGTTAGCGACTGGTTTTTGTGGATCAGATCTTGATCGAGTGCGAGTTGATCTGGATTATGACAGAGGAACAGTGTCTTTCTCTGATCCTGTAAATAACAAACATCTACACACTTACACAACCACCTTCACTGACACTGTGTTTCCATTTATCTATTGTTGGCGTTCCTCTCTCAGGATCTTACCGTTTAGTAGTCAGTAAAACATTACAGCTGTACATGTAGTCTTACATGAGTGTGTATCAATCTGTATATTATTATATATTGTACTGTATATCAGTCTATTTTGAGAATATATAGCCTAGTAAATAACAAACGTTATAATTTGGTGTGGGTGACAGTGGGTAGCGCTCTCGCCTTACAGCAAGAAGGTCACTGGTTTGAGCCTCGGCTGGGTCCGTTGGCATTTCTGTGTGGAGTTTGCATGTTCTCCCTGCATTCGCGTGGGTTTCCTCCAGGTGCTCCGGTTTCCCTCACAAGTCCAAAGACATAAGGTACATGTAAATTGGGTAAGCTAAATTGTCCGTAGTGTATGAAGGTGAATGAGAATGTATGGGTGTTGAAAAAAAACGTATGAATAATTTGGTGTGTTTGAAAATCATGGCTATTGATTACTTAAATCTTGAAAGAATTGTCATCAGTTGTTAGCATAACAGCTATTGATACTGAGGACAAAGCTCTAAAGTACAATACTGTTTTTCTTTATTTTATAAAAGAGCGATATGCTATTGAAAACAATGCATTATGGCTAATACATGTTTTTGAGAGTAGCCAACAGCAGTAAACTTGACACTGAATTGAATCTCAGAGTCTGTGTCTGAAATCACACTCTTTGCCCTTATACTGTCGTACATTATTTAATAACTGTTTAAAACATTATTGACTTAAAACATTGTGTGTATGTGTGATTATGTGTGCACGCATACTGCTTGCTAACGCAAATTTCTAATTAGCCAACCACGTGGCAGCAACTCAATGCATTTAGGCATGTAGACATGATCAAGACGGTCTGCTGCAGTTCAAACCGAGCATCAGAATGGGGAAGAAAGGTGACTTTGAACGTGGCATGGTTGTTGCTGCCAGACAGGTCTTTCAGAAACTGCTCATCTACTGGGATTTTCACGCACAACCATCTCTAGGGTTTACAGAGAATGGTCTGAAAGAGAGAAAGTATCCAGTGAGCGGCAGTTCTGTGTGCCCAAATGCCTTGTTGATGGCAGAGGTCAGAGGAGAATGGCCAGACTGGTTGGGCTACATCAGCAGAAGAGCACACCGGGAGCCGCTCCTGTCAGCTAAGAACAGGAAACTGAGCCTACAATTCACACAGACTCACCAAAACTGGACAATAGAAGATTGGAGAAACGTTGCTGCTCTGATGAGTCTCCATTTCTGCTGACACATTCGGATGGTCGGCTCAGAATTTGGCATCAACAACATGAAAGCATGGATCCATCCTGCCTTGAATCAATAGTTCAGGCTGGTGGTGTAATGGTGTGGGGGAGATTTTCTTCATGTCAATATTGAGCAAATTCTCTGAGGAATATTTGCAGTAGCTTGTTGAATCTATGTCACGAAGGATTAAGGCAGTTCTGAAGGCAAAAGGGGGTTCAACCCAGTACTTTAGTCCTAAAGTTTGGAGCTACTCACTGCAGAACACTGACTGCTTACAGACAATCTTCACTTGCCCAAGCTACAAGGAGAATGACAAGAAATGCACATCTTAAACATGACACAGTCATGTAATAACACTGCACAGCCATGAACCAAGGCTGACCCAAGCTCAAGCAAAGATCGTCTTGTTACAAACAGATACATGCCAATAATCACGAATAGGGTCTTCTGTATGTCAATCATTGTAGTTTATGTGGCCGTTCACATCTTTCATCTAAAATCACACTGAAAGCTTCCTCTTCCGATCATTTGCATCTTACTGGCATACACCACACCAAACAAGAAATGATACTATTGGCAGTGCGTTACGCTGTTTAAATAGCAAATGCATTAGCGTTCATATGTGCGCTCATAGGCGTTCTGGTCTAAAAGGAAGGCGTTCTGAGGCGGACCGCTGGCGCGTTGCTATTTTGAGAAACTATAATAGATTTTTCATTAGACCAAAACTAACCCGGTCTAAACTCCAGCGCAGAGTTGCGCCTCGCTTACGCACTGCTTAATACACACAAGAGAGCAATAGACAAATATCTTTACATATGAAAAAATGTAAATATTAAGGATATATATAGGATATAATAAGAATAGATATAGGATATAAATATAAAGGATTAAAATATTACAAAACATATTATTTTCTAGCCTACATGAATATGAAAAATCACTGCTTTTATGTCTTCTTCATCTCGGGAGGCTTTTTCAGTTTATAACAATTTGCTTTTGTATAATGTTATTATTATTAGCAATTTTATTTATTATATCCATAATTATATTTGTTTTATTAAAATCAAGCTTAGATTTGTCCACCTGTCAGGTTTTAGATCATATGGGGCATGGCAGGAGTATTTGGAAATAACTCAGGTTTTTGACCACACTTGGTTATTATTGTTCATTTATTCGTTTGCTGGAAATTAGAACTGAATTTAGAAATAGTTTTTGAAACAAATATCTGTGCTTAAAAAACGAAATTAATTATTTATAGGCTAATTGATGTCTGTGCGTAAAGGTTTCCCTATCCAAGAGCGAAAGTGAAAGTAGATCATTTATCTCTCATTCTCACGCAGTACAATTCTTGGCAATTCTGACTTTATAACTCGCAATTCGAATTTAATAACTCGCAATTCTAACTTTATAACTCACTTTTCTGACTTTATAACTCACTTTTCTGACTTTGTATTTTCATATATGTCGTTTTTGTTTTTTTAGATCAGTGGAGGGAACGGGCTTCTATAAAGATCTTCCATAATCAGAGAGACTGAAATGAGAGTCTAGAGTACAATAGAGACCGTCAGATGTCAATGCTACTGTAGAGAGATGTTGCAATCTTTAAAATGGGTTTCTGACAGCAGATTGGATTTTCGCTTTTGCAAGTTTTAAGCTATATTTTTTTTCGATAATCTACAGAACAAACCATTGTTATACAATAACTTGCCTAATTACCCTAACCTGCCTAGTTAACCTAATTAACCTAGTTAAGCCTTTAAATGTCACTTTAAGCTGTATAGAAGTGTCTTGAAGAATATCTAGTCTAATATTATTTACTGTCATCATGACAAAGATTAAATAAATCAGTTATTAGAGATGAGTTAATAAAACTATTATGATTAGAAATGTGCTGAAAAATCTGCTCTCCTTTAAACAGAAATTGGGGGAAAATTAAACAGGGGGCTAATAAATTAGAGGGACTAATAATACCTGCCTTGCCTTGTCTTCTCCTGCTCTTTTGTGGACGCTATATACATGCTACCATTTTACTTTTATTTAATCAGGAAGGCAAAGTCAAAATTCATAACGCTTAAAATCATGAGGTGTGTTTCAGTCTAACTTTGTAGTATAGTATAGTATAAGTCTCTTTATACATGACCCATACATATTTCCAGTATATAACCATACAATTGCATCAAAATCATCTGTATTAAAAATTGAATGCATATATGGCAAGCACAGCTACACCGTTTGAGTCTCTGAAAACATTTTCTGATATCTGAGGCCATCATTACTTTGGTGCGTTAAATTTACAAACTTTATGAATTGAGATGGTTTAAAGCAGCTTCTAACTGTGATTATCAGCAAACAAATCAGACTTATGCCTAGTTTAGACTGCGTGATTTTAGCCCCGATTTTGGCTCGCCGACAGGTTTTGAGAAATCACCGACAAATGCCTGAAATCACAGGCAAATCGCTGCTCGTGCATGTGAGTGACAATCACACAGTATGAACTATGAAAGACGCGATCTGAGAGAATCGCCAGTGAGTCGCCGATGCCTGTGAGATATTTGGCATGCTGAATATCTGGAGCTGTCGGCGATTCAAATCCTGCCGTGTGAATTGAGTTTTGACTGAAAATAACATCAGTGATCGCCTACAGCCAATGAGAGAGCAGCATTCACTTGTGTGTGTGTGCGTGTGTGTATATCTGCTGCAGGCCAGCGGGAGGCTGGGGGAGAAGTTAAAAGCGCTCATTTTCGGTTTATTTGGACCCATGATATGGAGGAAAAACTAGTGGAGGTTTGACAGGACTCAGGAGCAACCGTGTCTGTTTGACGTTTCATACAGAAAGAAATTAGTTTATTATCAACGTTGAGGAGAAATGGCTAATTCCCTTTAAACCCAGGTGAGTAAACATGTACATGTTCTACCCCATTAAAGGCTTCTTTCTCATTATGTAGTTTATAACAAAAGATATACTACATGTTTTTGGCTGTGAGACGTAGTTTGGACGAAGTTGTCGGCGATTCTCCCTATAGTAAAGTCATGCAATGTGAAAGTCCCTGTCGCCGAACCATCTTACAGTGTAAACAAAGCAGCGACGAAACGCTAGCCCAGATAGTCATGCAGCGTGAAAACATCTGTGACACGACTAGTTTGAAAATCATGCAGTCTGAACTCGGCATTAAAAGCATATGTAAGACATTATTGAAAGACAGGGACTCCTGAGTTAAAGCGAACGTAAAATGATGATCTCGTTTATATGGGATCAGCTCATATGATCAGTTATGTTATGGCAGTGTGCATGAGTGCGTGAATCTACAGTTCTCCACTCAGCGGAGCCACATCGGAGAGAGCAGGAATGAGGCGTTCGTACACCTGGATGCCCTGCAGAAACACCTGCTCGTTCAGGTACTCGTTGTGATCATGAAGCAGGATGGGGGTGAGATTCATTGGAGAGAAACCAAAAGCAGGAAGACCCACCTACAAAAAAAAGACAACAATTGACAACCATTTTAATTCATAAAGGTCATGTGACGTCACACAGTGGTGCAGCTGCCATTTAAAGACACCATACATCACACAAAATCTGAATTTACATAATTTTCAACCAAATGAAGCCAAAATTAAGTTCTTTTTGAGGTAGTTTTGGCAGTTCGATACATCACAACAAAGCCGACTTTTTGATGGACAAAGCAAACGTTTTGGCTCCGATACATATTTGTGCTGCCATTGGTCAGTAACCATTACACATCAGTGGGCGTGTTCTGAAAATCCTCTTCTTAGACCTGCAATTTTTTTTTCTTTCCACATTTTGTTCTTTAATCCACAGAGGGCAGACTGGATAATAATATCCAAAACAACAACACTAGCCACTTGAACACACTGGAGAGTAGAGTAGCAGAGCTGGTGCAGATATATCCGCACCTGTACGATCACTCACCGGGAGAGTTTGAAGACACACCTGATGAAACTTCTTATTCTATTAGAGTACGTACACAGGCGGCGCAGTCCACAGCAAATATAAAACAATATGGAGGTATACTGTTGGTTCTTGTGGAGAAGGCTGTTTGCCAGATGTTGAAACTCTGAAGAATGGGATCAACTTTCATTCGAATGCACTTCGTTCCATTCACGTATTCGATCTTCTTGTTTATGAAATAACTGACTATCAAAAAAAACGCATCTGACAATATTGACAGTTTACAGTTCAATGTTGTGGCGAGGGGGCGGGGCCGAGAGCCATGGGAACGGAATGAGGCCGCTGTGTAAGTGAATACACCTGTGGCGCGCACCGGCCTCGAATCCCACGGAAGAAGCTCTGGACTATAAGAGGAGGAACGATGGCAGAGGAAGCCGAGAAAGGACTGGGCCTGGACATATTGTTTTACTTTTGCTTTCAGTTTGACGGCAATCTCCGATCTCCGTGAGGAGCTGCCGTCCGTTGGTTTAGACCGTCCCTGTTATTAATAAATATTTTAAAACTGCGTCGGTTCTCCGCCTCCTTCTTCCCAGCGGCCAAAGGGCCGTAAACTTCATTACAAATGTTTTACATTTTTAAACATATATTTTTATTCCAGCCAAACTAAAAGAAATCTCTATACCTAAACTAGAAAATGTAATATGATCTAAATATATTAGCACTGTATTTGTCATTACTGTGGTTGTGTAATGAAGAGGTGGTCTCGGTACGCTTTTAAACAAACCCTGGAGCGGTTCGTTTGTGGTAAGAATATGATCCGTACTAAAACAGGTCCAACCGCAAAAAGTACTGCGTGTTTTGGACTAATTCAGCTGCCGTAGGCCGATGCGCTGTGCATTATGGGATATGGAGGAATAATATTTGTTGACAGCGCTTTACCAACAGAGAGAGAGAGAGAGAGAGGGGAAAACATTACCTGATGGATTGTTGGTAATATTTCCGCAATTCTGACCAATCAATAAGTAGTTAAGGAAATATGTTCAACAACATCTGGCCAATGAGAGATGTGGATTTTGTCAGATGACTGCATTTTGGTAAGTTTCAACTTGTTCGGACCAAAGCCAGCAGTGTGTTGTGAAAACAACCCAAAGACAGCAGAAGATGCAACAATGTATCATTTATTACCCTTGGACCGGACCAAATGACGCAAACTACAGATGTGAAAGCACCCTTACAGATGAAAGTGAAACTGACTTACTTCCCGAAAGAAGCTACTGTCTGTGGCCGCAGGGAAGATTTCCTTTTTCAGAGTCATGTTCCTGTCAGGAGATGCAGAAAGTCTCACACAGGTCTGTGAAGAAATGCATGCTCACAAAACTGAGTGTAGTTTCCCTCACATTGCTTTACAGGTGGAGCTGAAGGCTTGCCACCAGGGGTCGCTCTCATCAGTGGATGTCAAGTTCTGGTCTGTGTTTTTCTGAAGAGAAAATAATGAAGATCAGCCTTTAAAAAAAACACAGAGTGAATTGGAGTAACAAAAGGCTCCGTACTAAGATCATTGTGAGATGTTTTTATGAGTTGTTGTTTTATGGTTAAGCTCCCAATATCAGGCTCTGTATTTCTTTGAGAGCAGACAAATCACCGATTCACAAACACAATGCATAGCTGATGTGAAGAAATGGGATGTCTAGTAGCTCCTAAATTCAGAATAAAAGGTTTTTATTACAGGATTTTTCCAAATGATCAACTAGAAATCAAGTTATTATTTAAGCATATGAATTCAATCTTACTATTACATTTAAAATACAAAGTTTTAATTAAAGGACCAAAAAGCTCTCCACATAAAAAATTGTAACTCTGCATTGTCACTTTTACATAACAACACCAGTCTGGCTAATGTTAGAGTAAACAGACTGATTCAGTCTACAAGAAACAAGCAGAGATCACTGCAACTGGAATAGTGGAATAAATCTGACCTGTGCAAAGTCATAAGTCACGTCTTCACCGGCTTCTCGACACCAGACTTTAATCTGTTCCTCAAACTCCTGCAAGATGAAGTGAATTAGAGCTGACACTTGATGTAAATAGTGTCATTCAGTTTAAAGCAAATTGATGGATGAATAGATGAATAAATTAATAAATGGATTGATGAATAAATGAATGAATGAATAAATGGATTGATGAATGAATGAATGAATGGATGGATGGATGGATGGATGTAGAATGAATGCATGGATGATGAATGAATAGATTGATGAATAGAAGGATGAATGAATGTTAAAGGAATTAATAAATGGATGAATGAATAGATTAATGAATGCATGATGAACAAACGAATGAATGGATGGATTGATGAATAGATGGATAGATGGATGGATGAATGTTGATTGAATGCATGGATAGATGAATGAATAGATTGATGTATAGATGGATGAATGAATGTTAAAGGAATAAATGTATGAATGAATGCATGAGTGAACAAACGAATGAATGAATTACCGTAAAAATGGATGGATGAAAGTTGAATGAATAGATGCATAGATGGATGAATAAATAGATGGATGGATTGATGGATAAATGGATGTATAAATTAATCAATGGATTAATAAATTGATGGATGGATGAATAAATTGATGGATGTATGGATGGATGTTGAATGAATCCATGGATAAATGAATGGGCGGATGGATGAATGGATGGATGAATAAAGGAAATGAATAAATGTTAAATTAATGAATAAATTGATGAATGAATCAACAGATGAATGAATGAATTAATGTAAAAATGGATAGATGGATTGATGGATAAATGGATGTATAAATGAATGAATGGATTAATAAATTGATGGATGGATGAATAAACTGATGGATAATTGAATTAATGGATGAATAAATAGATGGGGGATGGATGGATGGATGGATGGATGAATTGATAGATGGATTATTGAATGAATGTATGAATGGATGGATGAATAAAAAGATGAATTGATGGATGAATAAATTGATGTATGGACTGATGTATGTATGGATGTAAATGAATGAATATTGAATTAATGAATAAATAGATGAATGAATGCATGAATGAACAGATGAATGAATAATTGAACGAACAGATGAATGGGTGAAAGTTGAATGAATGAATGCATAGATAGATAATGGATGAATGAAAAAATAGATGGATGAATAAATGATTTGGTGTATGAACGTTTGAATGAATAGATGTATGAATGCATGTAAGAATAGGCATTATGCATATGCATATGGATAGATGAATGGATGGATAAATGGATGTATAAATGAGTAAATAAATAGATGGATGAATGACTAGATGGATGGATGGGTAAATGCATAAATGATTGTGTGAATGGATGAATAAAAAGATGGATTGATGAATGAATAAATGAATGAATGAATGGATGAATGAATGAAAAGATAGATGGATGAATGAATGAAATCACACAGACCTGCAGGTTAACAGTAGGAGGGATTCTCAAGTCAAAGCTGACGTCCATTTCTGCAGGAACCACATTATAAGCGACGCCTCCTTTGACCATGGTCATGTTAATAGTGGTGACGTCTCCCAGAGTAAAACACTCACTGGTGTTCAGTCTGAAAACACACACACACAAACGCACGCACGCACGCACGCACACACACACACACACACACCAGTGTTTCTTCGTGTTCAACAGCTCTGCTTTAAATGAAAGTCAACTTCTGAGGAAAGCTCACCGCTGTTTCTCTTTCTCTCTGAACTCCAGGAAGGAGTTTATAACTCGCCGCTGTGGAGAAACAGACATGTCAAAATTCACTAAGTACACTTACTAAAACTGTAAATGTGTAAGTGTATTTTCAAATTGTAATATATTTCTGTGATTTAAAGCTGAAATTGAGCAGTCTGAAGTACAAATATGGTGATTTGAGGATAAAATAATAATAAATTCTGCTTATTTTTATAAACATTAAAAACAATGGTGCTTTTTAAAATTTTTGTGAAAATGTGAAACCTTTAACAGGATTGTTGCCTAACAGAACAACACAGCATTTATTTAAAATCTAATTTTTGTAAAGCTATATTACACTATTACTATTATCAATCAATTTACAGCATTCTTGCTCAATAAAAACATATATTTAAAAATATATGAGAATATAATAAGAATATATTTTAAAACATTTAGTAATCATACTGGCACCAACTTTTTTATTATTATTTTTTTCATATTCTTATTATTATCGTCATTATTTAGTTGTAATAATGATACTAAGAAAAAATGCAATAATGCTGATAATAATAATAATAATAACACAAATAATATTAATGTCAATATAAAAAATGAAGCAAAAGAGAAAATCTAATAGACAAAAAGTATAGGCCTTTTTAAAAGGAACGGTGAAATTACACCTCACATCATCTGCCTGCAGCTCCAGATTTACTCATGTTTACTAGATTATTCTCTGAACACTCACTAATTTCTCTGCTGCTGTGTTTTCCACAAACCTGGAACCATGACCTGGACTTCCAGGACAGCGAACGGTGATCCCTGCAGGACAGAGCACACATTATTAACATATAAACACACACTTGTTGGTATTGGTGGTTTACAGGGACTTCCCAAAGGCGTAATGTAGTTTATACTATAAAAAACACTACTTTTTTAAAACTCGTGGCAAAATGTGAAAGTCAAAAGACGACACCAAATATGATTTTTAAGTGTTTTGAATTACAAGGACACCAGGCATGTCCTCATAAACCACCACAATAGACTACAACTAGGTCATACCCATGTCAACATACAAATTTCTGTCCTTATACACCACCAAAACCAGTACACAAACACACACAAAGGTGATACTCACACCAGAGGTTTCTTTCCCCATAGAATACAGTATAAGCATTGGTGGGGTTTGCCAATCCTGAAAAAAAAATTGGTAAATGGTTTTGCATTCGTGTTTAGGATGCTATAATAATGATATTGCATGATTATTATTTTGTTTGTAACAACATCCCACCAGATAGTTATTCAAATCTACATGAGGTATATTGACTGCATCTACCTGTTCGAGTGATACTAAAATGGTGTAATTGTTACTTCAAAGCAAGTCTACATGTTTGAGAAGTGGCTACAGGTACTAAAAGACTGAGTTTACACACTGAATTTACCTTCGTCAAGAGCAAATCCGATGTTCAGCTTCTGAAATTCTGGATGCTTCACAAATGCTTTCATTCCTTTTTCACCCCCGACCTCCTCATCTGTCAAGAACATTCAAAATACCATTTTAGGGCTGTGTGATATTAAAAAAAAATAATTCTACAATATATTGCAATATTGAGTATAAATTGTGAAACTCAATTTACCTGGGGGCCTGGCTGAGGCTGGGCCACATCAGGTTTCCCACAAGTAATTAATTATTTTGTTAATTATAATTTTTTTATTTGTTTATTTTTTTTCACCCGATTTTGTGATAAGATTGGATTTTTTAACACAAAATACGATGAAAAAAAAAATGAATAAGAAAAAAAATCAATCAGTATTAAATAGTATTAATAATAATAACTAGATTTACTATTGTTGGCCGTTCTGTTGTTAAAGGAAAAAGAAGCAAGACTGTGTTGTTGTCATTTGTTTTGACTACTTTTACATCATATAAATATATGTGATATTTATTGTGTGAGGCAATGAAAATACAATGCAGTTAGCGCAATGCAAATGACGCACAAATAACGGTGCGACTCTATAATTTGTCTGGGTTACCGGGGACTCTTATTGGCGATGGACAGGTGTCGATATGTGACTGCAGACGACATTAACCGATGTCCCGCCCCTGAGAGCCATATACCCCACCGTGATTGGTGGGTTTGTTAAGCTCCATGCACAAAACTGTAAAGTGCTACACATATCAAAACATTAAACTTTCAAATTAAGGCAGGGGCCACAAACTATCATCCCTCAGACCGAGAGTTTGAGACTCCTGCGGTACATAAATACAATTAATCTTTCTTAAAGTTAGGTAATTTCTAATACCTGAATACTTTGAACTGATTTAAAAAATAAACACTCATAAAATAATAAATGTTTTGGTAACTTTGTGGTTAAACTTTCCAGTGACTCCATAAATCACTAGATTTAAATGTGGCTCCTGTTCAATTAAAATACTGATTCAACGTCGCAGATCCTGCGATTGGACTATTGCACATTGTGTTATGCTGAAATTATATATTGTGCAGCCCCAATTGTACTTTACAACAATATAGTACTATGCCAAAAATCACATAAGACCTGAAGTCAATTGGTTATGAAGTGTTTCCGCTTTTATTGAACAAAACTAATTCAGTTCAGTACATAAATCTACATAAGGATGCTTTAACAAATGAATGAAAAGATTATGGTGAGGTCTGACCTGGGACAAATGTTAAGTGGATGGTTCGAGAAAATCTATTCCCAGCCGCCTTCAGTCTGCGAATGGCTTCAATGTACCTGCAGGAAAAAATGAATGCGAACACTGCTGTATGATCTGTAATTTATCAGAACTAAATATCACAATTGCTTAAAGCAAACAGTATTGCCGTTAAACTCACTGTATGGTGACGGATTTCATATCCTGAGCTCCTCTGGCGTAGATGTTGCCGTCCGCATCTTTCACAGCAGCGAATGGATGATGTTTCCAGTGCTCCTGCAGAAGAGGCAGAGACAGTGATGTGACGTGTTGTTAATCAGTGCAGAGACGGATGTGTTTCAGCTTTACCTCATACACAGGAACCACATCAGTGTGTGAGTTCAGCACCACAGACTTAAGCTCCGGCCTGGAGCCGATCCAGGAGATGATGGCAACCACTCGACCGGGACACACCTGAGAGACAGAGATTATATGTGAACAAGAACAAGATGGACACGCTAAAATAGATGAGTATTAAAAGGTTCTCTGCACTTAACAGCTCGATTTAAAACCGTATATTCACAAAGAACTGCTTTATGCTGAAATTATGCCATTATTTCTGTAAGTTTAGATTTCTTTATTTCCCGCCTTTTTATGTTTTAAATTTGTAACTGACAAAGCAGCTCATGGGTTCTTTATTTAGCGCCTTCTTTCAAATTTGTAACTGATAAAGCATCAAATGTGTTCTTTATTTACCGTCTTTTTAAAAATTTGTAACTGACAAAGAACCAAAAAGGTTCTTTATTTACCGCCTTCTTTCAAATTTGTAACTGACAAAGCACCAAATGGGTTCTTTATTTACCGCCTTTTTAAAAATTTGTAACTGACAAAGCACCAAATGGGTTCTTTATTTACCGCCTTCTTTCAAATTTGTAACTGACAAAGCACCAAATGGGTTCTTTATTTACCGCCTTCTTTCAAATTTGTAACTGACAAAGCACCAAATGGGTTCTTTGTTTACCGCCTTTTTAAAAATTTGTAACTGACAAAGCACCAAATGGGTTCTTTCTTTACCGCCTTTTTTCAAATTTGTAACTGACAAAGCACCAAATGGGTTCTTTGTTTATCGCCTTTTTTTCAACCCGGTTAAATGACAATAATAATAATAAAACAGTTCTTTAAACAACATGTTTTAAATTAGGTCCTAGATATAATTTTAAAAGGATGATTCTGATGAAAAGGGTTCTATATAGCGGCATAAAAGTATTCTGATAATGTTACAAGCTGGAGAACCCAAATTTACTACAGTTCAGCACCATTATTTCTAGTGTAATATGCTAGAGTGACTCATTACCTCCACTTTCTGCATTGGTAAAGCGAGCTCATCCGCCATCCGCTCCAGGAACTTCAGAGCAGCATCTGAAAGATTGATTGACATGGAGTTATTAGACTGATCCCAGACGTGATTCTTTTCAGTCTTAAAGAGCTACAAGACCAACTTTTCTGATTCTATCCAGCTACTTTGATGAAAATATCAGACACTGTTTTGATTTTTTTTCACCCAAACTAATGAACATTTGTCACTGCAGTTTATATTGTACCTAAAGGTATCTTTTCAAAAGGTAACACCGAGGTGACATCCTTTTTACCTTTACTTTAGATAGTGTACATGATTATTCATTCATTCATTTTCTTGTCGGCTTTGTCCCTTTACTAATCCGGGGTCGCCACAGCGGAATGAACCACCAAATT
This sequence comes from Danio rerio, assembly GCF_052040795.2. Taxonomy (NCBI): domain Eukaryota; kingdom Metazoa; phylum Chordata; class Actinopteri; order Cypriniformes; family Danionidae; genus Danio; species Danio rerio. The sequence continues at coordinate 39,796,119 of NC_141042.1, forward strand.
ATCCAGCAAGTTTTTACGCAGCAGATGCCCTTCCAGCTGCAGTATTAAATACTGTGTATTTAAGTGTAAATAACTTTTGTACAGTAGAATAAAAACCAAAGTGATGCACATGTGCATAAAATACAGATTCTACACTTTCAAACGAAGCTACTTACGGGGGTCTGGTGCAGTGCTAGCCCTTTAAATCTTAAAGCGAAAGTCGATGATGTCACGGACCCGGTCCGCAGAGTTTAAGTGGTTTTAAACAGCACAGGAGTGAACATTTACTCCAAGGGTTATCACCTGTCATAAACCTGCAGCGAGATGCTGGAAAACACTCATTGTTCTGTGTGTATGACTCAGGTACCGTAGTCTGGCTCTGGATGGACGGTCTTCAAGCACAGGTATTCTCTGAACAGAGTCACTGAAGGGTCTTCAGCTGAGGGGCCGTCCTGCACTCCTCCACCTCCATTCAGTCCATCTTTATCAGGCAGCATCCCGCACCACTGTCCTGCAGAAGCACAGCGACTATTATTAACCAATACACACTATTATTAATTAAGGCACTAATGCACTCTTAATAACTAACACAAGCTCTTATTACCTAATAATACATGCTATAAATTATTAAACACTCTTAATAACTAACACACTTTATTATTAACAAATGCTTATTAGCTAATGCACACTCTTAGGAACTAACACATACAAATAAAACAGCATATTGTTTGCTATAACATAAAGCCTATTTAAAAAGCTATTTACATTATTGAACCCACTCATGTCAATAGTTTTCAATATCGATCAGGAAAAAGTGCTTGTGTATACAGGGGTTGGACGATGAAACTGAAACACCTGGCCATTAGTATGGTGCAGGGCCTCCTTTTGCTGCCAGTTTGGGTGACTGTGCAGGCCATGAGAGATGTTCAACTTAACTTTCACGTTCAAACCACTCTGTCACCAGTCTTGCTGTGTATATTATCATCCTGATACACGCCACCACCTTCAGGATACAGTGTTTGAAGCATTGGGTGCATATGGTCCTCTAGAATGGTTCTGTAGTCCTTGGGAGTGATGCGCTCATCTAGCACCAGTATTGAGATTAGGGAATGATATTGCAGCCCAAACCATCACTGATCCACCCCTATGCTTCACTCTGCGCATGCAACAGTCGGGGTGGCATGCTTCTCTGGGGCTTCTCCACATTATCACTCTTGGGTGTGGGAGAGACGGTGAAAGTGGACTCTATCATGTCAATATAGTGCAAAAAAAGTAATATTTCCAGTACCTTGTTGAATCTATGCCACAAATGATTAAGGCAGTTCTGAAGGCAAAAGTGGGTTCAACCCTGTACCAGTAAGGTGTACCTAATAAAGTGGCCGGTGAGTGTATAATGTATAATATTGCAAATATTAATTTCAAATGGATTCTATTTTCAGTATTCTTCATTACTTCCATTATTTACTACTTCAAACTTAAAAAGGAGCTTATAAAAAATAATAAATATATAAATTTATAACAAGTTTTATGTTTGCGAGTATGGTAATTGCAAAACTGACACTGTGTATTTTAAGCTCTACTATGTTTTATATGTGAGCAAAATGTCTTTTTTTCTCAAGGGTTTTATGCAAAAATACATTAACAAATACAATTCCTTTGATCATGATTACAGCATCAACTCTCATGCTTTCCTGTTGTTTATAAATGTAAAGGCTGCTTACTGAATATATTAAGCAACTGTGTTAATAATGAATCCATCCAAAGTACAAACTAAATAGCTAAACCCTCTGAGTTTAGTAATAATTAAAAACATTTTAATATTAAAATGTTGAATTGTTTTCATAGATTAGTGTTTTTTTTTATAGAATTTCAATACTTTAATACAGTTTCTTAACTAAATATAACTTATGCATATCATATACTCTTCGTTGGCACGATTTGTGAGATTTATTCACCCAAATTCATATTAAAACATTTAAACATCCTCATAAAAGCCTCACATATTTGCATTTTCTATTAATAAATATACTAATTCAGCAGACTTGCTTTTAAGGTGTTTTAAAAAGTAACTTGTAATTAATATTATTTAACTATACTTGACAATATACGTATATGCTTGACAAATGTGAAAAGCTCAGTACTTTAATATTATTGTACTATACTTGACAATGAAAACTGAAGTATCGAGCTTTTTAATCTCTAAAACACCGCATTAAACACATTTAAACTCATTTTACAGACGTAAATGCACATTTATTTCACCATGACATAACAGTAAACGTAACAGCTTTCTAATAAACACTGGTGTCCTGACATTTTATCCTACCCATCAGATAATGCTACCGGTCAAATGCATGTAAACATCTCCTATACTAGTATACAGAAGTAAACAAACCTAAAGTGCGGTTAAACTAAAACGTCGACTCTTTAATCGTAAACATGACAGGAACACAGATGTCGAGAGCTTAATAATAATAATAATACATCTATAACACACGAATAAACGACTTGTCTGCAGCTCAGCATTTGTTGCACTCACCTGCATTTATGAATGTTTATTTCTTCTTCTACTGATGCTTCATGGCGGCTTTCAAAATAAAGGTGCACTTCCGCCATCTACCGGACTGGTCAAAGTAAGCGAAATACAATGTGAAAAGGGAGGGAAAAGTCTAAATGATTCTTTCTATGAAGATACTTTCATGTTACGTTAATGAGTATGACATGATATATTTCAGAATTATACTTCAATTAACCGTCTGAATACCCTAAATTGCATTGTATTTTGACTGAAGAGGCTATAACAAATGATTTATACCTGTAGGCTAACTGCTGGACTGCAAAATAAATCATGTTTAAATACACTGAATGAATGAATTATTTAAGATAATACAGTTTAGAAACCAGTCAGTTTATCTGCCAGTGCAGTAGGATAATTAAACTTGGTAAGAGTTCTTGAAAAAAAAAATACCTGGACTTTAGGGAAGAAAAAAAGTCTATAAAAAAGTATTAGCCTATAACACTTATTTCAACTTCAAGCAGTGTATTTAGTCTAATTATCTTAGAACTAGACTGTTAATAGGGTATATGCGGAACTAGTGTTTCCTCCCAAACTGATTAACTTTCGGTGAACGGTTAATGTGTCTTTTTTCCATTTTATACGGTTCCTTTTACAGCATCAATGTTGTAAAGATTATACTTGCATTTGAAATGAAGAGTAAAATTGTGAAAGCTCTGTGAACAGTGGGTGTGGAACTGCTTTCCCCTCCTAAGGCACTAGATGGTTTGCCAGAATCTCGACCAGTAGTCTTCCTCCTTGGTCTACCCAAACTCTTCCCAGGCCTGAGTATTTGTTTTTGTCTGCAATATGCTTGGCCTGTCGGTACCCATCAGCTGCCTTGGGAGTTCTACAGGTCAGCCAAGCCTGGTAGGACTCCTTCTTCAGCTTGACTGCATCCCTTACTTCCGGTGTCCACCACTGGGCCACAATAGGCACCACAGGCCTTGCATGCACTGCTGCTCATGACTGCGTCAACAATGGAGTTGGAGAACATGGACCACTCTCTCTCAATGTCTCCAGCCTCCCTGGGGATTTAGTCAAATTTCTTCCGGAGGTGAAAGTTGATAATTCCTCCGTCTTGTGGTTCTGCCAGACATTCCCGGATGACCCTCACAACACCCTACTGAAACAAACAGCTTAAACCAGCCTAGGCTGGTTGGCTGGTTTTAGCTGGTCAACTAGGCTGGTTTTAGAGGGGTTTTGGCCATTTCCAGGCTGGTTTGGTCAGGCTGGGAGATGACCAGCTGAAACCAGCTTGACCAGCCTAGCCAGGCTGGGAGCCCAGCCAAAACCAGCTATGTCCAACTTAAACCAGGCTGGTCAAGCTGGTTTTAGTTGGTTTAGGCTGGTCATTTTCCAGCCTGACCAGCTAAAACCAGGCTGGAAATGGCTGGAAACCAGCCTGGAAGTGGCCAAACCCCCTCTAAAACCAGCCTGGTTGACCAGCTAAAACCAGGCAACCAGCTTAGGTTGGTTTAAGCTGTTTTTTTCAGCAGTGTACTTTTGGGCCTGCCAAGTCTGTCCGGCTTTCCCCTCTGACAGCTGATCCAATTCACACCAGGAGGTGATCAGTTGACAGCTCTGCCCCTCTCTTTACTCGAGTGTCCAAGACATACGGTCGGAAGATCTGATGATACAACCACCAAAAAGAAGAACAACAACTGAACACCACTCGGATTCAGATCATGGAGGCCGTTCCACCCAATTACACCTCTTCATGTATCCCTGTCATTACCCACGTGGGCATTGAAGTCCCCCAGTAGAACAACAGAGTCCTCAGTCTGAGCACCTTTAAGCAACCCCTCCCAAGGACTCCAAGAGAGCCGGGTACTCTGCACTGGTGTTTGGCCGGTAGGCACAAACTACAATAAGAGACCTAGCCTAGACCCAACAAGCAAGGAGGCGACCCTCTCGTTCATTGGGGAAAACTCCACCACATGGCAGCTGAGTTGGGGAGCTATAAGCAAGTCCACATCAGCCCTCTTCCTCTCACCATGAGCGACTGCAGAATAAAAAATCTCCAGCCTTCTCAAGAAGTTGAACTCCAGAGCCTGTGGAGGTTTTGGAAGGTGAGCACGACTATCTCTAGTCGGTACCATTCAATCGCCCGCAGAAGCTCAGGCTCCTTCCCTCCCAGTGAGGTGACATTCCATGTCCCAAGAGGCAGTTACTGTGCCTGATGTTTGGGTTGTTGTGGTCCTGATCTTTGTGTGGGAGACCAGTGCATAAAGAGAAACACACCTCAAATGAACTTTTAAAGCTGCAGTACTTCAAGTAGGTATCGCTGCAGCCCGGAGACCTGCAAGTGGGAGGAATTACACCGCAAGTAGTTTGGGTGACCTCCAAGTTGGAGGGACTCAAACCGCAAGTAAGTTGGGTTTATCAGGTTACTGTGAGGTTGGGATTAGGGTTAGGTGTACACATTCATAAAGCACAATATTCAAGTCTAAATACAACTAAATAAGGTTTGCCCAGCCCACTTGGAGCTCCAAGACCCACCCACTTAGAGCTGGCTCCGGCCTCCGTTTATACCCTTCTCCAGTACTTTGTTGTTTACCAAAGCAAAATCTCAAGTCAATATTACCCACTTCAGATGATGATAATAACACTACTACAACAATGATGACCGATAATGACAGACTTCTGACAGCATTGATGTATATGTTACCCTTTTAATTATTTAATCAGGAAGGCAAAGTAGCACCAGTTTGAGGTAACTTCAAAATTCATAACTCTTGAAATCACGAAGTGTGATTCAGTCTAACTGTGTGGTATAATACAGTATAGTATAAGTCTCCTAATACATGACCCATACATATATTCAGTATATACCCATACATTTGCATCAAAATCATCTGTATTAAAAATATAATGCATATATGGCAAGCACAGCTACACCGTTTGAGTCTCTGAAAACATTTTCATTTCTCATCTGAGACACAGGCCACCTTACTTCGGTGCGTTGAATTTACAAACTTCATGAATTAAAATGGTTTACAGCAGCTTCTAACTGTAAATGTCAGCAGACAAATAAGACTTCAAAGCATCTCTAAGACATAATTGAAAGACAGGGACTCCTGAGTTAAAGCGAACGCAAAATGATGATCTCGTTTATATGGGATCAGCTCAATCTTTGGTGTTATGGCAGATACGATTCTCGATATGAGTGAAAATCAGCACCGTATTTCAGTCGGCAAGCTTAGAGAGATGAACAGAAAGACTGATGCTGTATCTGAAATCGCCCCCTATACCCTTCATTTACTATTCCCTACATGAGCCCACTAATATAGTCCACTTAAAAGACTGAATGAAATTGAGTGAGCAATGTGAAGTGCACTGAAGGGATGCCGTTTAGTTTTAAACGCCTCAGATGGATACAATTTTTAATTTCAGGTCAGACCCTGTGATAATTATTTGACCCTTAGTGGTTTACTAGAAATTAAATTAAGTACGTTGATTTCTGTCATGTGTACATTACTTTAATTAAATATATATTTTATTTTGAAGTGTACACTGATATGATTCTGCTGTGATCGCCTTCTTGTGGTTGGATGCGGAAATTCATGAGTGCTGAACTCTCACAGTGATTTACGAGTACTTTCCAACTGTCGAGTGCACGTGGGATGTACACTTGTTATTGTGGTGCATTGTGGTGGATTGATTGAGTGCACTTCAGAGTGTCCACTATGATTTCAAACACCACAAGAAATGGCTGCTCTGTCAAATAGTGCACTGTTTAACGGTATGAGGAGCTATTTCGGATGCAGAGTGAATCTACAGCTCTGCGCTCAGCGGAGCCACACCGGCGAGAGCAGGAATGAGGCGTTCGTACACCTGGATGCCCTGCAGAAACACCTGCTCGTTCAGGTACTCGTTGTGATCGTGAAGCAGGATGGGGGTGAGATTCATTGGAGAGAAACCAATGGCAGGAAGACCCACCTACAAATAATAAAGAAAACATTTACATTAAGCAGATGCTTTGGTCCTCTCGCCGCTTTCGGTGTGAACGTACGGTAAGAGTGACACATCAGAGAGGAGCTCATTAATATTCACAACAAGAACCATATATGGTCAATCATGGACCTTCGGATTCTAAGGGATTTTTATGGAGCAATGCAGGAGCTTATAAAACCATTTCTGGAGATTTTTCGATCTTACCGTAGCCATAAACCTACTATTTAGACATCTGATAACAATTTCACTTATTAAACCAATGCAGTTTATGGCACCTTTAAACATATTAGTTAATAAACAACTAATAATATTGAATAACTAAGTTCTACTAACAAGTTTTTTTATCTTTGCCATGATGACTACTTATAATATTTTACAAGATACTAGCTTTCAGCTCATTTAAAGGCTTAATTAGGTTAACAAGGCAATTTAGGTGAATTAGACAACTGGACAACAGTGGTTTTAATTTCCCAGGAGGGCGAATAATTTTGCCTTCGCATTTGTCATTACTGTGATTTCACTGTGGTTGTTGACTGGAGTAAAAACTGACTTACTTCCCGAATGAAGCGGCTGTCCGTGGCAGCAGGGAAGATTTCTTTTTTCAGAGTCATGTTCCTGTCAGGAGATGCAGAAAGTCACATGTCTGCAATGTGTTCAGCAACAAAATGCATGCTCACAGAACTGGGTGCAGTTTTTCAACACAGGCTCATTGGGAATATGTGCCCAGGGCTACATTTTTGAGAACCGAGAAATGTGTGCCCTGGGCTTCATATGCTTGGAGTTTTTGCTTACACAAGTCCACTAGAGGCAACCGTGTATGATTTTGACAATCTGATGTTTTCTCATAGGTGTCATTTCTCGTAAATACACAATTTACGAAGCCGCTATGTTTATTACTGCCAATATTAACATCCTTCTCGCACACGTCCATGAGAGAAAATAGTCGGATTGTTGTCATGTATATATCAGCTTGCTATTGACTGACCCGTACACCCCCTCTCTAAACCCAAATGATCTCAGCTGCATGCTTTTACCACGATTTCACACTGCTTTCTTTTTGGTTTTGCTATACCTGGTTGATGGAACCCTCCTTCGCCGGACTCGAACCCCAGTCTGCTCCCTAATCCAAATCTATATGTGGACGAGCTACCGAGCAGTCACAATGGAAATGCCGTCCATGTGGAAGTAAGGGGTCCATATCATTCGTTTTACACAGAAAATGCAGCCATATATGTAACCCCGGGCACATATTCCTCGGTTCTTAAAAATGTAGCCCTGGGCACATATTCCCCATGAGCCTGTGTTGGTACAGTAGGTTTTCTCACATTGCTTTACATGTGGAGCTGAAGGCTTGCCACCAGGGGTCATTTTCATCCGTGGAGGTCAAGTTCTGGTCCATGTGTTTCTGAAGAGCAGAGAAAATCATTGAAGATCAGCCTTAAAATAAAGGTGTGGAGCGGAGTACCACAGGGCTCAGTACTTGGACCTTGGTAGTTTGGTTTTATTGTTATGCTCCCAATATCAGGGTCAATATTTCTTTGAAAGCAGACAAACACAATGTGTAGCTGATGGAAAAATGGGATGTCTACTAACTACTAAATTCAGAATAAAAGATTCAATTAAAAAAACCTAAAATAAACTGTCATTGGATTGACAATTAAAAGAAAAACATTTAGACTAGCAACACACTAACAAATTAAACTCAGAACAAAATGTTTTAATTACAGGACCAAAAAGGTCCAGGCAGAAACTTGAAGAGTGTAAAAGTAAATCTGACCTGTGCAAAGTCATAAGTCACGTCTTCACCGGCTTCTCGACACCAGACTTTAATCTTTTCCTCAAACTCCTGCAAGACGAAGTGAATTAGAGCTGACACAGTTTAAAGACAAAGACAGTTTAAAAATAGTTTAAAACTAATGAATGAATGGTGGATGGATGGATGGATGAATTAATGAATGCATGAAATAATGAATGGATGAATGAATAAATAGATGGATGTATGGAAAGATGAATGAATGGATGAATGGATGAATGAATGGATGAATGAATGAATGGATGAATTATTGCATGGATGAATGAATGCATGCTTGAATTGATGAGTAAATGGATGAATGGATGAAAAAATAGATGGATGAAGGAATGTATTAATGCATTGATAGATGTATGAATGGATGGATGTATGAATCGATGAATAATTGAATGAATGGATGATTGGATGTATGAATGGTTTAAAAAATTGATGGATAAATAATTAAGTGAATGAATGAATGAATGAATGAATAAATGGATGGATGAATGAATTAATGAATGGATGGATGGATGAATGAATGGATACATGAATGCATGTACATATGAATGAATGGATGTATGAATGTATGAATAAATAAATGAATAGATGGATGAATGAATGAATGAATGAATGAATGAATAGATGGATAGATGGATGAATTAATGCTTGAATGAATGAATGCATGGATGAATTGATGGAGGAATGGATGAATGCATGAAGGGATGCATGAATGGATAGATGTATTAATGGATAAATAAATGAATAAATTGATGATTGATGTATGAATAGTTCAATTAATTGAATAATGAATAAATTAATGCATGAATAAATGTATGAATAAATTGATGAATGAATGAATGAATAAATGAATGAATGGATGGATGGATAAATTAATGCATGTATGAATATATAGATGGGTAAGTGAACAAATGGAGGTATAAATGGATAAATGAATAAATGGATGTATGAATGTATGAATATGATGAATGAATACATGAATGAATGAATGAATGAATGAATAACTGAATGCATGAATGAACAAATGAATGCATGAATGAATGAATGAATGAATGAATGAATACATAGATGTGAGTGAATAAATGGATGAATTAATGGATGAATAAATGGATGGATAAATGAATGAATGGATGTATGAATGTATGAATAAATTGATGGATGAATGAATAAATGAATAAATAAACAAATCCATGAATGAACAAATGGATGCATGAATGAATGAATAAATGAATGGATGGATGAATAAATGAATGGATGGATGGATAGATAAAAGCACAGACCTGCAGGTTAACAGTAGGAGGGATTCTCAAGTCAAAGCTGACGTCCATTTCTGCAGGAACCACATTATAAGCGACGCCTCCTTTGACCATGGTCATGTTAATAGTGGTGACGTCTCCCAGAGTAAAACACTCACTGGTGTTCAGTCTGAAAACACACACACACACACACACACACACACACACACACACACACACACACACACACACACACACACACACACACACACACACACACACACACACACACACACACACACACACACACACACCAGTGTTTCTTCGTGTTCAACAGCTCTGCTTTAAACAAAATTCAACTTGTGAGGAAAGCTCACCGCTGTTTCTCTTTCTCTCTGAACTCCAGGAAGGAGTTTATAACTCGCCGCTGTGGACAGGAGAAACAGAGCACTCACCAAAAGTGTAATAATGTGAAATATACAGATATATCCAGAAAAATTTCATTTCAAGAGTTCACATTTAGCTGATGATTTACAAAGCTTATTTGGCATGCTGTCCCGGGAGAGAGCCCCGAGCTCAAGGGCTCCTCGAGCCCGGGGCTTCCTCCCGTTGGCAGAGCAAGAAGGGAGCCCGAGCTCGATGGATCTCAGAACTCCCCTGCTGCTGTAGCTAAGGGAACGTAAGGGATTAGACAAGCTTGATTGTTATGTATGTTGAATGTCTTTGGATGGTGGGAGGAAACTGGAGAACCCGGGGAAAACCCACGCGGACACGGGGAGGACATACAAAACTCCTCACAGAAACAGCCACCGGTCCTATGGAACTAGGGCCGGCAGTATTCTTGCTGTGTGGCTCGCAGTGCTAACCACTGGACCGCCGTGCTGCCCAATCACAGGTAAAGGAGGAGAATAGGGGAGGAGGGGGGTTTCTTCCAAACGAAGATAAAGTGGACTGAAAACTGAGGCTATTTATAGTGGCTTAGGGCTCATATGATTGGAAGATTAGTGATTAGCAAATGCGAGACTCGCCGTGATAAATCATAAGCACGTGATCCTCTCGAAATTAGTTTATGAATAAACTTCACTTATTTCTGTGGCCCAAATTTGGCCAAAAGCTGTGTTCCGCATTGCAGTTTGTTTGCTATATCTTTTTCAGATTCATCAGACGTTTACAGTTTCACTATAAATCATTTACAGCATTATGCTTTTAAGACCCCGTTTACACTAGTGCGTTTTAGTTTTAAAACGGCGTTTTAGAATGAAAACGATCCGCGTCCACACTCGCGTTTTACCCAGCGTTTCTGAACTGCTCTCCGTCCACACCAAAACGCTGAAAACGCACATCACGTGATCACACAGACACCCTCGGGCAAGCGCTGCAGCCCATCTACCCAGATGAGAGCTGTGCTAGTCGGACTTCTCATCAAGCATCTCCCGCTGGATCTAATCTCACTATATTTATTAAACGGGATATTTCATTCATCTTGTTGTCTTTATCTAACGACATATTCCCTGACTTTGGTCATTGGAATCTATTACTTGTTCTCAGGTAACGTGTTTTGGCTGAGCGCAAAGATAAGTTAATGATTGATTCATGTAACCGCACGTAGCCTATTCTGTATATTGACTGATCGCTTGCCTTTATTTCCTATAATGTATAAACTTATTGTATGTTATACTTTTAAAATGGCCATTATCGATTATTAAAACTGATATTCAGCAAAAGAGAGGGTGTGTTTCGTATTTTCACTGAAATTGAAAGGAGGCAGTTGTTATCGGCTCCGTTTTGTTATAAATATCCACACAGTGAAGATGACGCTCATGCAGCACGACGCCTCAACATTTCTGCTGTCTAAGTTGCTAATATTAAAATGAAAATAGGCAGTTCCTTAAATCATGTTTACATTTTATTGTTGAGAAAGTGAAACAACGAAGCCAGGGTGATGTGAATGAAGTTATAAAGTACACTGTTTCCTTTGAAGATTTACCCGTGTCCTCAGTATAGTCTGTTTTCCATATCAAACTGAGAAGAAGAGACTGCAGCCTTGATCAAACTTGTGAAGGCTGAACTTACACAGAGAGAATGCAGGACTGAACTGTGTTAGGCTACTTAATATTGAGGAAAAGCCCCAATCAGAGAGGCGAATGTCTGCAGCCCCGCCTCCGTTTTCAGATGTCTCCGTTTTCCATCATCCACACTGAGACGGAGCAGCAGCGTTTCAGAATGAAAACGGCCTCTCCAGCGTTTTCGAAACGCTCCGTTTTCGGCGCTCGAGAACTCCGGCGTAGTGTGGACGGTTGGCGTAACCGTAGCAAAACTTATGCGTTTTAAAACTAAAACACATTAGTGTAAACGGGGCCTAAGTTCACCAATTGACTACTAATATGGATAATAGCAGCACTGCACTATTTCCACACTAAACAGATAAAACATGTTGCAACATTTAGCTGCTGCTTCTTCTTGAAGTGATTTCTTTTCACAAGCTCTTTGCTTTCCCCTGCAGCTGAGTGCTTTCTTTACATCCGTGCATGTTTAATTGCTTTGGCGGAAGCGCATAGAGGACGTACATTAAATGCAACGTTGTTGGTGATGCTGTGACTTCTGCTGCCGCTGTGTCTCCTGCCAACTGCATCTGACTCTCAGCGCTGTGTCATTGGCTTTCTTAAGCTAATATCGAAGTTAAACAACAAACTTTACCTTCTAGTTATTATTATTATTATTATTATTATTACTAATGCTACTACTAGACAACATAAAAAAGATAAGATAAAATATAACAAACAGAAATGATTGCCTTTTTTAAAAGAATGGTCTGCCTGCAGCTCTAGATTTACTAGATTATTCTCTGAACACTCACTAATTTCTCTGCTGCTGTGTTTTCCACAAACCTGGAACCATGACCTGGACTTCCAGGACAGCGAACGGTGATCCCTGCAGGACAGAGCACACATTATTAACATATAAACACACACACCTGTTGGTATTGGTGGTTTACAGGGACTCTCCATAGGTGCAATGTAGTTTACACTGTAAATAACACTATTTAGATGGCTCTACCCCTAAACCCAACAATCTCAGGAAACCAGTGGCAAAATGTGAATGGCAAAAAAATCCTGTTAAAAATTAATTTGTAGTTGTTTTAAATTACGAGGACAGCATGTATGTCCTCATAAACCTCTATAATAGAGTACAACTAGGTCATACCCATGCCATTATACATATTTTGTCCTTGTAAACCACCGAAACCAGTACTCACACACAGACAATGTGACTACAGGCAAAGATGATACTCACACCAGGGGTTTCTTTCTCCATAGAATACAGTGTAGGCATTGGTGGGGTTTGCCAATCCTGAAAAGAAGGTAAATTTGCATTTCAGATATTATTAATATCATTATTTTGTTCGTAATAACATCACACAAGTTATGTATTCATTTCTACATGAAGTATATTGACCATGTTTATGGATACACCCTAATTAAATTGGAATGATTGGTGATATTGACGTCCTGTTTGTGGTACATTAGTATTTGTGAGGGGGCCAGCTTTGCAAGATTGGTGGTGACCATGGTGGCCATTTTAAAGTCGGCCATCTTGGATCCAACTTTTGCTTTTTTCAATATTAAGAGGGTCATGTGACACGTCAAACTTATTGGAAATTTTACAAGAAAAACAATGGTGTGCTTGGTTTTAACGTAACTTTATTCTTCCATGAGTTATTTACATGTTTCTGACCACTTATAAAATGTGTTCAATGTGCTGCCCATTGTGTTGGATTGTCAACCATAGTGCAGTCCAAAAGCGACTGCAGAAACTAAAAGAATGAATCTACAGAATTGTTTACCTTCATCAAGAGCAAAACCCATGTTCAACTTCTGAAATTCTGGGTGCTTCACAAACGTCTCCATTCCTTTGTGACCGCCGACCTCCTCGTCTGTCAAGAACATTCAAAATACCGTCAATTTGTAGAGAAACTGGATTTAGACAGATGCCATGTCTAATTTGACAGAAATTCAAATGAGAATGGACATACAGTCTTGTGGATGGATTATATTGCTTTGTATCTTAATGCCGATCCGCTATTGTAAAAATATACACATACAGTGCAGCTGTATTTACAGTTCAGAGATTTACAGTTACTCTAAATCCACCTTTCGTGTAGTTTTTCAGCTAGTACTCACACAAAATTCCCTCTGAAACAAACATGTCCAACTGATAAACAAACATATAATATCTAATATGCAAAAATCCGGTCGTTATAATAAGAAAAACTTGGGAAAACAACCAAAAGCTGTAAAGGGGTTCACAAACTTTCAAACAGTACTGTGCTGTACATAATATACAAACACACAAAACACACTAACACGCCAAAAATCTCATGTTCAAGAGTTCACACTTAGCTGATGATTGATAGTAAAGCTAGTTTGGCGTGCTGTCCCGGGAGAGAGCCCTGAGCTTATAAGATCCTCGAGATCTGGGCTCCCTCCCGTTGCAAGGCGAGAGGGGAGTTTGAGCTCAGGTAGATCTCGATGACTCCCCCTCTTGCTTGTTGTAGCTAAGCGTCAGATATGGATGCTGAAAGGTGTACTCAGAGTTTAGCTAAAGTATTTGGATTAATTGTTTAGGGTGCTTGTTTTTAAACTGTGGGAGGAAACCGGAGGACCCGGGGAAAACCCACGCGACCACGGGGAAAACGAGCTAACTCTGCACAGAAATGCCGTCTGGTTTGAAAAGGAACTAAACCAGGGGCATTCTTGCTGTTAAGGCTAATCGCTGGCCACCGTGACGACCATCTGAAAGGAGGGAAAGTAGGGTTGGGTGGGGGGGTTTCTTCAAGACGAAGATATTGAGATGAGAAAAAGCTGGTTATTTAGAGTGAGTCAAGGATCGTCTGATAGGATAATCAGTCATTAGCTAAAGTTGGAACAGCTGTGACAATCATAAGCACGTGATCCTCTCGACATTTGTTTACAAATAAACTTCACTTTGTGAAACTAAACATCAGATAAGACCTGAAGTGAAACTCCATTTTCCAAATTCAGTCTGAGGTACTTGTGTGTTGTGGATTGATGATTCAAGAGCGTGCTCAAGACATTTTTTAATTATTAAATGTTGGCATTGTGTTCATGAAACTAGTTCAATTCAGTGCATAAATAGCCATAAGAACAGTCTGGAAAGATATGGTCTGGTACTAGCATGCTGGTGTGGTCTGACCTGGGACAAATGTTAAGTGGATGGTTCGAGAAAATCTCTTCCCGGCCGCCTTCAGTCTGCGAATGGCTTCAATGTACCTGCAGGAAAATATGAATGAGACATCAAAACTCCATATTCAACTCAAACAACTGATTATTATTCCTCTCTGACTGAGAATAACCCTGCAAATTAGTTTCAGAATATTCATGATTCCCACCGAAAAGTAATTTATTTTCATTTAGTATAAGTGAAGTTTCATGAACTAATTTCGAGAGGAGCTCGTGATATGATTGAGCACGACTGGCTGCTCATATGTAATCAGTAATCATCCAATCAGAATGATCCTAGTTTACAATAAGTGGATCGTTTTCTCCCTTCTGCTCTTTCTTTGTTTTGGAAGAATCCCCCCTTCCACCCCATCTCCTCCTTTTCCTCCCTTTTTCAAAGGGGAGCTCTCAAATTCTACTTGATCTTGGATCTCCAGAAATGCTTGTTTGACCGGGCTGGAGCCTTGGGCTCAAATATCTCAGAGCTCAGGGTTCCCTCCCGGGACATCATGCCAAACCTGCTATAAACGCTAAGCATATCTAAGTGGGATCTGTTGAAAGCTGTGGTTATGTATACTGATGTTATGATAAACAATTTGTCCGAAAAACCCAGTTACTTCATTAGGAATTTACTCAAGCTTTTGGGTAAAATTAAAAAATTAACTCATGACTTTTGCTATGGACCTTACGGTGGAGTACGGGTTACCGTGATCAGGCTTGTATTTCTTCAGGTAAAAGGGTTGGATTGACTTTATCTTCAATTTCATGAGGTAACTTAAACAGCAACGACAGTGTAACAAACATTCACACAGGTGTTCAAGGCATGTGACCGTGAGCACTCATCGCAGAAGTAAAAACTGGACTTTAGAGGCGACATTTTTACATTACAACCCCATAAACAACAATAGAGGACACACAGCAGACCCTGTTCTTCTTCTTATCATATTACAGCTTGACACAAGAAGAAACCAGAAACTAAAAACTAATGTTTTTGCAAGGAAGATAATTATACCATATCAGTAAATAGAGGTAATAAATAAAGGTTTTGTTAAAAGTTTTATCGAGATAGATTGCTGGTGATTGGACGGGTGTCAGTCTGATGGGGTAGCTTTACAAAGAAATGGTAAAATTAAGAGCCAGTTAAAGTGATTTAAGACATTCAACATAATATTACAGTAAATGTAAGACTTTAAGGCAGGTGTCACCAATCTCGGTCCTGGAGGGCCGGTGTCCCTGCAGGGTTTAGCTCCAACTTGCCTCAACACACCTGCCTGGATGTTTCAAGTATACCTAGTAAGACCTTGATTAGCTTGTTCAGGTGAGTTTGATTAGTGTTGGAGCTAAAATCTGCAGGACACCGGCCCTCCAGGAACAAGTTTGGTGACCACTGCTTTAAGGCCTAAAACTTTGTTTAAAGACTTTTTTAAACCTAGCAAACACCCTGAGAGAGTCTAGCTCCACCCTTTATTACTGTATTGCTGTGTTAGGTACACTTACGGCCTGTTTCCACTGAGTGGTACAGTACAGTGCGCTATGGCTCAGTGTGCTTTTATGTCCGTTTTCACTATCAAAAGGTAACAAAAGGCGAACGGTACCGTACAACTTTTTGGGTACCCTTTCCAAAGGGTACCTAGCAAAACAAAAGGATACCAAAAGGCAGAGCTAGATGCGCAACTTTAAGCCAGAATGACTTCGAATGCAACTTTCTTGCGTACACAATGCCTACCATAAGGGAACCGTTGGTAACATTTGGCAGTGGAGACACAAGCCTGGTAAAGGTGAGCCATACTGACCCATATGGTACTATACTGTACCACTTAAGGCGGATTTGCTACGGTGCAGCCATAGACGCATAGCCCTACACCGTGGCCGTCGCTGCACCTCTCAAAAAATGTAACTACACGTCGCAACGATGCGTAGCGCAAGCTCTGTGATTTGTCGGTTTGGTAGCGCTGACAAGTCTGGGCAGGACCGAGAGCCGCGCAAGCGGTGCAAGCCCAATGGAGCGGTTGCTTACAAGTGTGGAGTCCCGTGAAGGAGCTCCTGATGGAAAGTTTTGTTTTGTGTTTACCTCATTGTTAAAGTTATTGCATATTCGCCGGTTCCTGCCTCAAAATGAGCAAGTTGGAGCAACTTGTACATTCAGGAAGTGTTCAGAAAAAACAAAACAGCAGCGAAGAAACTCGGCACAGAGGAACATTAACACCTCACCGCCAACTAGTGTTTCGGAAGTGTTAATGCAGACCGACAGAGACAGCGCGCAGAAGTATAAACGCACAGCTACGCGCGTTGCATGCGCCGTGGGTTACGCCGGTCACTTGACGCAGAAGTATAAACCAGGCTTTAGTGAAAACAAGGCATTAGGTACCCTTACAAAAGGGTCCCAAAAAAGTGGTACAGTACAATTTTAGTACTTCTGACAGTGGAAACGAAAATAATTGTGAACTGTTCTGTACTGTACTGAACCGTCCCACTAAGTACAGCCATAATTACCCACCAAATTTGACTAAAGTGCTCTTTATGTGACTAGATCATCAAGGGATCAAATTCCCTGTTGCTTAATAAACTTTTGCAAGCAAAGTCCAGTTATTTTTGTTAAGAATTCAGCTTGTGATTGCACATTAAACTCACTGTATGGTGACGGATTTCATATCCTGAGCTCCTCTGGCGTAGATGTTGCCGTCCGCATCTTTCACAGCAGCGAATGGATGATGTTTCCAGTGCTCCTGCAGAAGAGGCACAGACAGTGATGTGACGTGTTGTTAATCAGTGCAGAGACGGATGTGTTTCAGCTTTACCTCATACACAGGAACCACATCAGTGTGTGAGTTCAGCACCACAGACTTGAGCTCCGGCCTGGAGCCGATCCAGGAGATGATGGCAACCACTCGACCGGGACACACCTGAGAGGCAGAGATTAATATGTGAACAAGAACAAGATGGACACGCTAAAACAGATGAGTATTAAAAGGTTCTCTGCACTTAGTAACAGCTCGATTGAAAACCGTATTTTCACAAAGAAGGCGATGCGTTGGTGCAGTGGGTAGCGATGTCGCTTCAAAGCAATTAGGTTGCTGGTTCGAGTCTCAGCTGGGTCAGTTGGCATTTCTGTGTGGAGTTTGCATGTTCGCGTGAGTTTCCTCCGGGTGCTCCGGTTTCCCCCACAAGTCCAAAGACATGCGTTACAGGTGAATTGGGTAAACTTAATAGTCTGTAGTGTATGTGTGTGAATGAGATTGGTTTTTATTTCCCGCCTTTTTGTATTTCAAATCTCTAACTAACAAAACAGGTAGTCCGTTCTTTATTTCTCACCTTTCCTTTTTCAAATTTGTAACTGACAAAGCAGCTCATGGGTTCTATATTTCCCGCCTTTTTGTTTTTCAAATCTGTAACTGATCTGTTCTATATTTCACGCATTTTCATTTTTAAATCTGTAACTGTCAAAGCAGCACATTGGTTCTTTATTTCCCACCTTTTTTTCAAATTTGTAACTGACAAAGCAGCTTATGGGTTCTTTATTTACCACCTTTTTGTTTTTTCAAATCTGTAACTGACAAAGCCGCTCATGGCTTTATTATTCCCCACCTTTTTTCAAATCTGTAACTGACAAAGCAACTCATCGATTCTTTAACTTCCCGCCTTTCAGTTTTTCAAATCTGTAACTGACAAAGCAGCTCATTGGTTCTTTATGTACCAACTTTTGGTTCTTCTAATCTGTAACTGACAAAACACCTCATGGGTTCTTTATTTCCCGCCTTTTTGTTTTTCAAATCTGCAATTGACAAAGAAGCGCATTAGGTCCTTATTTCCCGCCTTTTTATTTTTCTAATCTGTAACTGACAAAGTAACTCATGGATACTTCATTTCCCGTCTTTCTGTTTTTCAAAGCTGTAACTGAAAAAAAAAACAGCTTAATGCTTGCATAAAATCTCATTAATATTCCTGATGTATGTTATGTCATGATTATAATAGTTGCATGACTTATGAACACCCCATTTAATAATGTTTTACCCTATGCATTTAATGGAACGAAAAGGATTTAACAGTTGTTACAAGCTAGAGACCCCTAATTTAACACACTTCAGAACCATTATTTGTAGTGTAATATGCTGGGGTGACTCATTACTACGGATGTTTTTTGCTTTTTCTGCTGAGAATTTTGGTGAAAATCTGCAGATTTCTGCGGAATTATTTTATTTGTATCATAATTAAACCTTAATATGTGAAATAAAAATTTGTATTCTTTTAAACTTTTGTTTAATGTTTAAAGTGCAAATTTAATTAGATTCACGTTATTTGGTAAACAAAGCAAGTCTCTCTAATAACATCTCTACTAAAAGACAGAAAATAATACTGTACAGACTGCATTGTACATAAATCAGAAGAACATTTTCATATTAGTCAATAACATTACTGCAATTAATTAAACAACTGAATAAATATAGATTTACACACATTTACTCAAGTAAATAAACAGAATTAATGATGGGCTAAAAATCGGCAGAAATCTGCGGAATTCTGCGCACGCAGACTCCTTACCTCCACTTTCTTCATGGGTAAAGCGAGCTCCTCTGCCATCCGCTCCAGGAACTTCAGAGCAGCATCTGAGAAAGATTGATTGACATCGAGTTATTAGACTGATCCCAGACGTGATGCTTTTCAGTTGTGAATGGCTACTAAAACACTCTTATTTCATTCCTCAACATTGAAGAAGATATCAGACACTATTTTGGCATGATGTTTCCCCCCATCTTTCAGAAATAAAGATACAAAAACTCCCCCTGCAGGCCATAACATGCTATAGTTAAAACATGGGCTTCAAATGATAGTCAACGCATGACTCAAGTAGTAGAAATATAAATCTGTGCAACAATTATTTGTCCACAGAAGCTGCAGTGGCTGGAATAATATAGCAAAAGGGGTTTCATTTACAAAACAGACAGCACACAAGTATGCAGCAACATGTGGGTGAATAAATGATGACAGATGTAAAAATTCTGCACTTCAGCATAAAACTAACATAAACATTAACAATAAATTGACGCTATAGTGGTATAAACACATCACCCTTGTCCTGGTTTACTGTAATAAATAATCTAGTGGACTATAAACTAGAGGACTTTGTGTGAATGAGGCAATACATTTCAACACCGTTCCCTTAATCTGCCACCCGAGACATTTTTAGACGTCACAGGAGTGAACATTTACTCCAAAGTCGTCATAAATCTGCATCGAGATGCTGGAAAACACTGAATGTTCTGTGTGTGTGTGTGTGATTCTGTCAGGTACCGTAGTCTGGCTCTGGATGGACGGTCTTCAAGCGCAGGTATTCTCTGAACAGAGTCACTGAAGGGTCTTCAGCTGCGCGACCGTCCTGCACTCCTCCACCTCCATTCAGTCCATCTTTATCAGGCAGCATCCCGCACCACTGTCCTGCAGGAGCACAGCGACTATTATTGTCTAATACACACTCTTAATAACTAATGCAGGCTTTTAATAACCAATACACACTCTTGTTAACTAATACACATTATTATTAACCAATACACGTTCTTATTACCTAATGCATGCACTTAATAACTAATGCACATCATTATTAACTAATGCATAAACACTTATAAAGACACAGACACTCACGGCCACTTTATTAGGTACACCTTACTAGTACCGGCTTGGACCCCCTTTTGCCTTCAGAACTGCCTTAATCCTTCGTGGCATAGATTCAACAAGCTACTGGAAATATTCCTCAGAGTTTTTGCTCCATATTGACATGATAGCATGATGCGAATCTCCCGTTCCTCCACATCCCAAAGGTAGATTAAACTGCAGGAGATCGTCTTGACCATGTCTACACGCCTAAATGCATTAAGCTGCTGCCATGTGATTGGCTGATTAGAAATTTGCGCTGGCAAGCCATTGGACAGGTGTACCTAATAAAGTGGCCGGTGAGTGTATACATCTCAGTAAAAAAAGCGTCAGGTTATGTTTGATTGCAAAATGTTAAAATACACATAAAATAATTTTTTTTACAGTTCTATGAGGGTATAAAAGGAAAAGAAAGACCCTTCCTATTCCTAAAATGTACGTGTTGTGTTTATAAATTAACAGGCTGCTTACTTAATATATTATGCAACTGTGTTCGCTCACAGAAGCTGCGTTAAGAATTAATCCAACCAATGTACAAACTAGTTTAGTAATTATTGATCATGATTTTACTGTAAAAACAAAAAAACAAACAAACAATCCACAAATAAAAACTGTTGTGACATTAAATTAAAACTATTTATTTATTATATTCTATAAAATCAATACTATTTTAAAAAATAATAAATATATTAGCATTAATTGTTTTAGTAAGAATCTTAATAATTATATTTAATAATTGAGTAAATTATAATTAATAATGTAATAATTACATAATTACACTTGAAAAGAAATACATTTTCAAGCTGAATTTCTATTTTTGGCAGAGCTTGTGAGATTGATTCACATATTTTTACACCAAAACCTTTTTAAATCCTCGTAAAAGCCTCAGATATTCACATTTGCTTTTAATAAAATGTCCAATTCAGCAGAATTGAGGTAAAGTTGGTTTTATATTCGCACATTTGTTCATTTAATTATCTGACTTAGCATGTGAGTATGCCTCGAAAATAACACTAGCACTATTTATTTGACTGTGAATAATGTACTTTGATAGTCATTGGGTGCTAATATGATTTCCCTATTTATGATTTGCAAATAATACTTTTCTGAAATTATATTATTATATTTATTTTATATAGCAGATTTATTTTTAAGGTATTTTAAATGTCACTTATGATTAATTTTCATTGCGAAGTGTAATACAATATCAAGCTGTATAAATCTGATCATCAAAACACCACACCATCATATTAATCACATTTAAACTCCATTTTCATAAGAGTAAATGAATGTATACACATATATTTCAGCATGACGTAAAACACAACTGTCTCCTAATAAACACCGCGGTCAGATGTCATACTTCCTATTTATACACGCAAGTAAACAAACACACAAAACAAGATGGAGGCACAATAAAGACGTCGATTATTTAGGAGTAAACGTCACTTCAAAACTAATGAATGTCTAATAATAATATTAATAATAGTAATATATGTATAATAGATGTTCTGCAGCTCGACACATGCACTCACCTGCTTCAGCTCGAGCTCACGGCTGACTTCAGATCAGTAGCGACACGCTTTGATACGCCTGTTTTCCACTATAATTGACACCTAAAGATAATTTGTAACTTACCTTCGCTCCAGGGCCACTCGGCTGAACTCGGGACGTTACTTATTATGCTCGATCATGCCAAAAAACACGAGCGCTCCGGTTCTGCGTGATGACGAAAACATGTACGCTGCGTGCGCGAGCATGCTTTAACGCGCACGCGCAAGGTGATTTTGACAAGTCCAAAGGATAGCGTGTGGAGTAAACAACAATATTATATGAAGGTTGGAGGCTTTTACGTCTTTGTTTTACATTTGATCAGTTAGTAGACTGTTTGTAAGAGTTTATTTAATTTAGGTAATATTTATTAATGTTTTTAGATCGGCGTTTTATTCTTATTTCTTAATTTTTTGAAAGTGTAGAGAAAAAAAGAGACAAAAAAGGGGGAAAAAATTATATTTAAAGGATAAAAAGTTAAAACTCTCATGCAAATGGTTATTAAGAACACAAATGTTTAAAATAATGACTTTATAAATGGACATTGAAATTTAAACAGTCATTATTATAAAAATTATGACAAAATTTATTTTTAAAAAATCTATTTTTTGAGTTTATTAGATTTAAAAATTAAAAATTTGTACAGCCAAATTAAAATATGGCGGAAAAAATATTAGATACAATTTTAATAACAATAAAAAACAAATCAAGAAACAGAGAAAATATCAATTTAAAAAAATTGTTGAAATTGTGTGTGTGTGGGTGTGTTATACCCAGTAGATACCAAAAATAATCTCATTATATAGAGCACAATAACAACATATTATATAATACTGAAAAATGTAATTGTTACAGTACAGTACAGAAATAATGATAATAAAATTAAATATATAGAATGAAATTTAAAATAAATAATTATGTAATTAATAATTTAAATTATTATCATTTTTACAAATTAAAATAAAATAATGCATGTAAATCTTGTCTCAGATATCTAGTTGGTGGTTTGAAGCACACCTTAATCTTGCCTGGAAAGAACACTTTCCCTTTTATCTTGCTTTGATATACACAAATAGCAATTATTGTTAATGATGCGTTGCATTATTTAAAAAAAAATACGTCTATAGAGATTCAAATGATTTTATTTTTTTAATAAAACAATTAATGAAACTGGTTAATCTGAAATAATGTAGTTATTATGTGTTATGATATCAATGAAAACATTTATCTATAAATTTAATAAATAAATAAATAAAAATAAATAATTAATTTAATAAATAAAATAAATCAATATGTAATTCAATATAAATAAAATTGTAACATTTATTAATATTTTACAATGTCATATTTTGTATTCTATTAATAATCTGTTTTTATAATAACTATAATACTACTAAACTAAACACTTTTTGCCATCTTTTATGTTGAGTAATTTATTAGTTAAATAAACATAACAGCTGTTGTTTAGTTTTTAAATAAACAATTAATGCAACTATCTTCTAAATAATAATTGTGATAGATAATGATTATATAATGGATGTATCAATAAAATGATCAATAAATGAATGAATCTAAATGTATAAATAAATAAATGTATGTTTATTTAGCAAAATTCCTTGAAAACAAAACATTTATTAATATGCAATTAAATTTCTATTATATTTCAGCATTTAATATTAATCAATATCCAATTTCACGTTCTATTATTGTTTAATAATCTATGTTTTCATAATGCAATATTATTTATATATTATACAATATTTATACTTGTATATTTACCTTTTCTGTTTGATCACGTTAGTTTAAACAGCAAACACCATATGCAAAGTTTGTGTTATGATAGTTTAGACATTGATTATTTGTTGTACAACACAAAACTTTTTTTTTACCTGACAATTCAGTAAACACACCTTTCCCCAGCTAACACTGGGCTTTTTACATCCCCCGCGATGGAAATGACGAAACAGCGCCAAAGAATCAACGTGTGGCCAAAAGTATATTGCATCGGTAGTGTTAAGCACTACCATAGAGAATGAATGGGAGAAGATAAGGAAAGTTAAAAGCTCCAACGCAGAAACATTTTTCTTGTCTTTAGATTAAATTAAATAAAGTGTCAATTTGGCTCGTGCCAGATTTTGAAGACTAACCTTAACATTAGCATCGAATAAACCAGTGAACAAAGAGTGTTTTTACATTCAGAGTACGGATAAAACTCAGACACGATGGATCGTCGTGTGTCGGTAAAGTGTAATATGTAGTAAATTACTAACTGCTGAATTGTATATTTGCACTAAGTGCATTAAGCATTTTAATTACTAGATAACGTGTTTATTGTCATATTTAAGGAGTTTATATTGGTCTTATATTATTAACCTACGTTGAAAAGTAAGACGGTGAAACAAAACGACGGATATCAGCAGTAACATTACACCAAAACAGGAAACTGGAATGAACATGGACAAAGAGCTTTGTTAAACTCGGATGCAGTCGTTTTTCTGAAGCTTGGCTCTAAGTCTATCTAATGCCCTCTGTGTCAGCTATGTTCACCAAGCGTTGGTGGTATAGTGGTGAGCATAGCTGCCTTCCAAGCAGTTGACCCGGGTTCGATTCCCGGCCAACGCAGAAATCTTTTTGCTTTGCCAAGAAAGTGTGGAATGCAAATGAGGGCAAAACTACACACCTTTTAGTGTCTGTAATTTATAATCATTCCCATACATTGTGTTTTCATAAGCCGAGTCGTCAACTGAGCATATTACAGAGGTAGTAGGCTATATTGTTGGTTTAATACATTAAATAACACTACAATTCTGTAAAACAGCTTGAATTTCTGTCTAAAATAGCACTCATTCGTAGAATATGTTTACCTCTTAACAAATATTATTCAGTTCTAGGGGTGTATTTGTGAAAATTTGCTTAAAATCGTTTAGAAATTTCTTAGAAAATGTGTGTTTTTGTGTGTGTGTGTGTGTGAATGACACTCAAATTCCTGCTTCAACATTTGGGCTAAGCGTCTTTTCTAAATATCAGTGTTGATTATCATGATAGTAATAACAAATCATAATTGTGTTTTGACTATTTTTTATAAACAACCACAAATATTCATATGCACAACTTGTCAAATGTTATAATATAGCAATTATTATATAATAGTTTATATATAGTTTGTTTATAAGAAATTAACACATTAACTAATTTAAACATGACAAGATTCTTGTCTTTAATCAGTTGGGTTTTTATGTCAACATTAATTATACAAATTAGTGCAGTGTTATGATCAAATCTTAATTCTAGATATATTATTTATTATATTTTAGATATATAATATAATATTTTATTAATTCTAAATATTGCATTCATTCCGCTGTGGCGACCCCAGATTAATAAAGCTGAAAATGAATGAATGAATGAATAATTGAATGAATGAATGAATGAATGAATGAATGAAAGAATGAATGAATGAATGAAAGAATGAATGAATGAATGAAAAAATGAATGAATGAATGAATGAATGAATGAATGAAAAAATGAATGAATGCATGAATGAATGAATGAAAGAATGAATGAATGAATGAATGAACAATAACAACACATTTTATTTATAATGCGCTCTTCGAGTCTTTGGTAAAGGCCAAGTCCACATTTATACCTTTTGTTTAAAAATGTAAATATTCACCCATAATAAGATGGGCTGTGTCCGAAACAGCATACTTCTATACTATATAGTGCGCTAAAATCAGGTTGCAAGCCGAGTAGTATGTCTGAATTCAAAGAATTCGAAAATCAGTAAGCGAGAAGTACCCGGATGACCTACTACTTCTGGCGAGATTCTGAAGTGTGCATCTGATGCCGGCTGCGCTATCCCATGATGCCCCGCGAGAGATTTCATGAATGGGAGTGAAGCGACGCAACTGACGCTGGTAGGTCACATGACCATGACAAAATAGCGGATGTAGTACGTCCGAATTCCATTCATACTTTTCACATTCATACTGTATAGTATGCACTTTTCAAATGGCTGAGAAGTACGTTTATATTCAAACGCAGTACCTACTGAGTAGTAAGCGGTTTTAGACGCAGCAATGGTGTCTTTAGGAATTGAAAGCGTATGTTTTTGAAAACACTGTACAAAGTGGATACATTTGAAGCGTTGCAGTGAGGACTGTGAACACAGAAGCTGCGTCCCAAATCGCATACGTACGCACTATTCTACGCCAGTTTTGTAGTATAAATAGTGTAAGTAGTGTCTGTTCACACTGCAAACTCTAAAAATAATAAGTGCACTTTAATTACCCGGATGATGCACTCATTCAGCCAGTAAAACGAAGTGTGTAATGATGGACACTTCACGCACTCAACGAAGGCAGGTTTGCTCACGTAGCAGAAGGGGCGGAGCTATCGTGCGCACATGTTGGATAACTTTATTTATTTGGATGGTGAAAGTAAAATTCTCCTACGAGAGTGATTATAGCGCCTCCTAATGGTGAATGCAGTTATACTCACGGCAGGTATTATTTGTTAGTTTGGTCATTTATTTCACTGATTTGGCAACCGTCAAACGTCATCAGGAAAACGGTTTTAATTTCCGTTTAGTAAAAAAAAAAACATTACTGCTCCATTTGGGACGACACTACATACATATACTATGCTGTTGAGTGTGTAAGTTCATAACTACATAGTGCATGAGTGCAGTGTGCCATTTGAGACGCAGCTAGAGGCTTTTGAAAACGATGACACATTTTAGTCATGTCTACAAACACAGAAGAAGATATTTAGAAGAATGTTGGAAACCTATTGACTTCCATAGTATTTGTTTTTCCTACTATGAAAGTTAATGGTTACCGGTTTCTAACATTCTTCAGAATATCTTCTTCTGTGTTCAACGAAATAAATAAACTCTAATAATAGGTTAGAAACCACTCAAAAGAGAGTAAATAGTGAGTAAATGTACATTTTTGAGTGAACTACCCCTTTAACTAAGCACAGAGAACATACCCTAAAAAACCCTGAGATCAAACTTAAGGATTTAGTTCGTGATAAACTTTAACACACTTTAACAGTATAAATGTTGTATAAAATAAAAATTATATATATATATATATATTTTAGCAAAAAATTACAAGCTTTGGCATTAAAATGAAATTGGAGTAAACCTGGAATGAATGAACCCATTATGCAGTGGCGTAGCGCAAAATGCGGAGGCCCCCCTGCAGGGATCACCGATGGGGCACCCAGTTTTCAAGAGGGTCGGGGGTGGGGGGTATGGGGGGGGGGGGGGGGGGGAGTTTGGGGGCGGCAGAGCCAGAGATATACACATATACACATATATCTATGATCGGGAGTTTTCCTGGATGTTAGTATTTTTATTTTTATTTCAATTATGAAAATTATAATTTTACATCTTTTCTGCATTGATGGATCAGTGACCGCACGGGCATTCCTGACAAAAAGCTTGTGTTTGTGTGTACAGAAATGTACTATCCACCTCCCTGTTAAATTTGATCTAATCTTGTTCTGAAACACAGCTCCTCTCCTGCTTTCACTCCTCATACTGACGGAGGGAGCGATTTGTTTGTGAATGAATCTCCGTTATGAACGACTCGTTCACTAGCCGACAATAATACAAGTTTCTGGCACCGCAGCATCTCGTTGTCATATTTCTTTTTCATTGTTTGCTGATTTTATTCAACAAAACTAGCATAAACCGAGTATTTAGTGCGAATTGGAGCTAATTTGACTTATAGTGAATGCAGTAAGGGGCTGTATTATTATCAATAACGCTACCTGTTTAGCACAAATTTCAGAACATACAAAAACGTAAAAAACTTAATCCTACCTATGGAATGTTCTGCCTTTGTGCTTTGTTTTCTTTGTTTGCTCGTTACTACACTCGTAGACAGCGCTACAGTCCCGCATCTTCACGTAATAACACTCGTCTAGTGCGACTGAATGACATTTGTCCTGGGAGCACTGTACCAATGTGGCGGCGCTATTGACGCATGCTCAGGGTCCCTATACAATATCTAGTGTATATAT
Organism: Danio rerio; assembly: GCF_052040795.2. Lineage (NCBI taxonomy): Eukaryota > Metazoa > Chordata > Actinopteri > Cypriniformes > Danionidae > Danio > Danio rerio. The sequence continues at coordinate 39,824,121 of NC_141042.1, forward strand.
CTATGTCACAAATTGAGGTGCGGGGAAATGAGGCGGAGTGGAGCGACAACGCGGGGAATCCTTCACAAACTGAGGAGCGATCACAAACCGAAAGCGGCGAGAGCGTCAAAGTAGCCAGAAGTCATTCATTTTTTAACGAGAACCGGCGGCGAGAAACAGCGGCGCGTCTTCATTGGCTATGACGCGGTTCGGCGGCAAGCAATCAGAATGAAGTAGTCCACCGCTTGAGAGGTGTTCAGAGAACACAGACCTGTGAACTTTGGTTCCGTCCACAGTTGTTCCCAAGAGTTTGATTATTGCGGTTCCTGGATTTTAAATTTTTGAAAATCGCGACGACGTGGGGCCCCCTAATCACGCGGGGCCCCCCCGCGGTGCGTGCCCTGCGGGCCCGTCCGCTACGCCACTGCCATTATGGGAATGTCTGTAATGGACTATATGCACAGGGACTTTTTATTTGCAGTCAGCCAGCTCAAGCACTTCCTGTGAACTGTTATGCCATTTGCCATTATAAAATGGTCACGTTTAAGTTACGTTAAGTATCTACTTTCTTTAAAAACCAATGATCTTCACTGCCTGATTGAGATATACGACATAATGTGAAGTGGGTCTTAGGCCAGACAAGAAGCACCGCATTAAACTACTTTGTCCAGCGCCATGTTTTACCTTAGCCCAGTATGTTCAATGGAGTTTCTGCACTAATCTGCTGCTCCTGACTTTCATCCCATTTTACACTTAAAACAGCTAAATGACTACTTAAGTCTATTTAACTGCTTATATATGAATTAAATTACATTATCAATGCTGTAAAAGAAACTGTATGAAAATGAAAATAGTCACATAAACCTTTCACGGTAAGCTTATCAGTGGCTGAAAATCCCTTCCTGTGCATATCGTCCATTGCCATTTGTGTGTGTTTTCTGAAATGCTTTAATCGCTGTTGTCTAGAAAGTAGAGATTGGCGTATTGCAGGATGTGATCTACAGCCCTGAGCAGCAGAATATCAGTGCTTTCATCCACATCCAGCTCAGAGCTGTAGTTTTTCACCGGGACGATGTAGGACGTGGCCATTCCCAGCAGAGCTCCAGCCTTCTCTATCTGCAGATCACAGAAGACACAGAGGATCATGGGAAAATCACGGCGGATGGCAGGACATGTCAGAGGACTCATTCACACACACACGGTTTCACAGGATTAACAGATCAGAAAATAAACTCAAACAGAACACGTGAAGGGTCAGTAAATGATGACAGATTGTCATTTTTGGGTGAACTGTCCCTTTAAGTCAAAAATAAATAAGGTTTTTGAGGAAAACGTGTATATTTTACAAACTGCAGCTCCTGTGGAGCTTCAAAGAGCTCTAAATGACTCCAGATGAGGAATAAAAATCTGACCTGAAGAAACAACGAGTCCTTTTCTTTATATAAAACACTTATTTTAGGTCTTGCACTGAATAAAATTACATCCAAGAGAGTTTTGTGAAATTCAGGAAATAGTTGGAGGAACTCTTCTATCTGACAGGCTCTGTGCTGGCTGCTAGCATCAAGCGTTGGTGGTATAGTGGTGAGCATAGCTGCCTTCCAAGCAGTTGACCCGGGTTAGATTCCCGGCCAACGCAGAACCCTTTTTTCTGTCTTTAGATTAAACTAATCAAAGTGTCAAATATAAAGGAGGACAAAAACTACTCGGTTTATTTAGTATCACGACAGTAGTCCTCAAGCCGTCTCACACATTTTTGTGTTTTTAATTGCAGAGGCTTAACCCTGAGAAGTCTTTAGAGAGTATTTTGTAGGTTTGATGACACGATTAGCAAAAAAATGGAGTAAAACTGACTGAACTTTAGTCTAAAATAGCACACATTTGCTAAATTTATATTTCACTGTAACATACAGTTGAAATCTGAAATATTAGACCTCCTGTATTTACTTTTCCCCATTTTCTGTTTAATGGAGTAAAAAAAAGTCAACACATTTCTAAACATAATAGTTTGATCTGTAGAAAATCAAAACAAATATTGCTTAAGGGGGCTAATAATATTGACCTTTAAATGATTTATAAAAATTAAAAACTGCTTTTATTCTAGCCGAAATAAAACAAATAAGACTTTCTCTAGAAGACAAAACATTATCAGACATACTGTGAAAATTTCCTTGCTCTGTTAAACATCATTTGGGAAATATTTGAAAAAGAAATACACATGAGGACGAATAATTCTGACTTCAGCTGAATATAGAATATATTATAAATTAATATTTACTCACCTTCAAGTGGTTATAAACCTTTAAAACCATCGAAGCATATCTTTCTAGTGAAGCATTTAAGTTATACTTGTATAGTTGTGTCTTGTTGTGAGTATTGTGGTGTCATTGCTAGGTTGCTATTATGGAATAAAGTTTTATTAGCAGCTTGAGTGTAAGAAAGGCCATTACAAATACAATTTATTATTATTATTGATGAGTTTCTTTATTCTGTTGAACACAAACGAATATATTTTGAAGAATTTTAAAAACCGTAACTATTGACCTCCATAGTAGGAAAAACAAATACTATGGAAGTCAATGGTTACAAGTTTTCAACATTTTTCAAAACATCTTCTTTCTGAGTTCTTGTGGAAAGAAACTCAAACAGAACACGTGAAGGGTCAGTAAATGATGGCAGATTGTCATTTTTGGGTGAACTGTACCTTTCAGTTGAAAATAAATTAAGGTTTTTGTGTAAACCCTTTGCATATTTTACAAACTGCAGTTTTAGTGGAGCTTCAAAGAGCTCTAAATGATCCCAGATGAGGAATAAAAGTCTGACCTGAAGAAACAACGAGTGCTTATCTTTATATAAAACATCTATTTGAGGTCTAGCACTGAATGATCCTCACATCCTCAGTGAACAAACTGAGTTTTGCTAAATTCAGAGTTTTTATGAACAGCAGTTTCTCTTCTATGTGGCAGGCTCTGTGCTGCCTGCTAACATCAAGCGTTGGTGGTATAGTGGTGAGCATAGCTGCCTTCCAAGCAGTTGACCCGGGTTCGATTCCCGGCCAACGCAGAATCTTTTCCCTGTCTTTAGATTAAACTAAAGAAAGTGTCAAACAAAACAAGTGAACTTACTAAGTGTCACGACAGTAGTTTCCAAGTTGTCTATAGATCAGTTTGTAGGATTGATGAAATAATTACTTAACTTTTTCTTTAGGTAACACTCTTATTCCTCAGTTCAGTTCAGTTGATATAGTATTCCATTCAGAAGGGCTCATCCCTATGCCCTGATCTCTTTGTAGGGTCCTTGTGGAGGGATCAAGGCATAGGCATGAGCACTTGTGAACACATCCTGCAACACCAAACTTCTTCCTTGCTTCAAAATCCTGCTTTCTGAAGAGCCCTACAAAGGCTGCATTCCAGTGCACTTTTAGGCCCCGTTTACACTAATGCGTTTTAGTTTGAAAACGCATAAGTTTTGCTACGGTTACGCCATCCGTCCACACTACGCCGGAGTTCTCGAGCGCCGAAAACGGAGCGTTTCGAAAACGCTGGAGAGGCCGTTTTCATTCTGAAACGCAGCTGCTCCGTCTCAGTGTGGATGATGGAAAACGGAGACATTTGAAAACGGAGGCGGGGCTGCAGACATTCGCCTCTCTGATTGGGGCTTTTCCTGAATATTAAGTAGCCTAACATGCACAGTTCAGTCCTGCATCTTCTCCGTGTAAGTTAAAACTTCGCAAGTTTGATCAAGGCTGCAGTCTCTTCTTCTCAGTTTGATATGGAAAACAGACTATACCGAGGACACGGGTAAATGTTCAAAGGGAACAGTGTACTTTATAACTTCATTCACATCACCCTGGCTACGTTGTTTTACTTTCTCAACAATAAAATGTAAACATGATATAAGGAACTGCCTATTTTCATTTTAATATTAACAACTAAACAGACAGCAGAAATGTTGAGGCGCCGTGCTGCAAATATGAGCGTCATCTTCACTGTGTGCATATTTATAACAAAACGGAGCCTACAACAACTGCCTCCTTTCAATTTCAGTGAAAATACGAAACACACCCTCTCTTTGCTGAATATCAGTTTTAATCGATAATGGCCATTATAAAAGTATAACATACAATAAGTTTATACATTATAGGAAATAAAGGCAAGCGATCAGTCAATATACAGAATGTACGTGCTTACATTAATCATTAACTTATCTTTGCGCTCAGCCAAAACACGTTACCTGAGAACAAGTAATAGATTCCAATGTCCAATGAATATGTCGTTAAATAAAGACAACAAGATGAAAGAAATATTCCGTTTAATAAATATAGTGAGATTAGATCCAGCGGGAGATGCTTGATGAGAAGTCCGACTAGCACAGCTCTCATCTGGGTAGATGGGCTACAGAGCTTGCCTGAGAGTGTGTGTGTGGTCACGTGATGTGCGTTTTCAGCGTTTTGGTGTGGACGGAGAGCAGTTCAGAAACGCTGGGTGAAACGCGAGTGTGGACGCGGATCGTTTTCATTCTAAAACGCCGTTTTAAAACTAAAACGCACTAGTGTAAACGGGGCCTTAGACACGCACTTACAAACTCCCCTTCCCTTGTTCCCTCAAGGGAAATTTACCATGCAGGTCTCAGCAGGGAGTTTTCACACCTCTCATTCAAAAAAAAGCTAGGGGAAGAGGTGTTTCCAGCTGTGCTGAGGTGGGAGTGTTGCATATGGAAAGAGGGAAAGGTTTGCATAAAAGGGGGAGCTTCATTAGCAGTGTTGGGGAGGTTACTTAAGTTAAAATTCTCTCATCATTCACTTGTTCCAAACCTGTTAGACTTTTTTAAGCAGCTACACTTCTCTCCCATTTAGAAGTAACCTTCACTCCAGATCCTTCATTTAAGCCTTTAAATGTCACTTTAAGCTGGATACTAATATCCTGGGCTTATAATTCAGGAGGGTTAATAATTCTCTGGGGTTAATAAGTTCAACTATCCGTTCAATACAGGACCAAAGTGAAAGATTATCATGAATGAAGTGTGACCTACTGTCTGCTGAAGAGTCAAGCTCCTGTAAACCTGGCTGATGTCACTTCCTGTCGCTTTACAGACTTGGTCAGCATGGGTCACTAATGCCACTTGGTGTACACCTGAAAATCAGACAATATTGATGTTTTTTTACATAGCAGTTTCTGTAATATAATATAATATAATATAATATAATATAATATAATATAATATAATATAATATAATATAATATAATATAATATAATACTAATATAATATAATATTAATATAATATAAATTTAATATAGTATAATATAATATAATATACATTTAATAGAAATACAATATAATATAAATATAATATAATAATAATATGAATATAATATAATATAATATAATAAAAATATATTATAACATAATATAATATAAAATATAATATTCATATAATATATTATAAATATGATATAATATAACAAAAATATAATATAATATAATATAATATAATATAATAGAAATTTAATATAATATAATATAATATAATATAATATATTATAATATAATATAAATATAATATAATATAATATAATATAAATTTAATATAGTATATTATAATATAATATAATATAAATTTAATATAATATAATATAAATATAATATAATATAATATAAATATAATATAATATAATACTAATATAATATAATATTAATATAATATAAATTTAATATAGTATAATATAATATAATATAATATAATATAATATAATATAATATAAATTTAATATAATATAATATAATATAATATAATATAATATAATATAATATAATATAATATAAATATAATATAATATAATATAAATACAATATAATATAATATAATATAATATAATATAATATAATATAATATAATATAATATAATATAATATAAATATAATATAATATAATATAATATAATACTAATATAATATAATATTAATATAATATAAATTTAATATAGTATAATATAATATAAATTTAATATAATATAATATAATATAAATATAATATAGTATAATATAATATAATATAAATATAATATAATATAATATAATATGATATAATATAACATAAATATAATATAATATAATATAATATAATATAATATAATATAATAGAAATTTAATATAATATAATATAATATATTATAATATAATATAAATATAATATAATATAATATAATATAAATTTAATATAGTATATTATAATATAATATAATATAAATTTAATATAATATAATATAAATATAATATAATATAAATATAATATAATATAAATATAATAAAAATATATTATAACATAATATAATATAAAATTTAATATTAATATAAAAATATAATATTAATATAATATATTATAAATATGATATATATGATATGATATATATGATATATGATATATGAATATGATATATATGATATATGAATATGATAGATAACATAAATATAATATAATATAATATAATACAATATAGTATAATATAATATAATAGAAATTTAATATAATATAATATAATATAATATAAATATAATATAATATAATACTAATATAATATAATATTAATATAATATAAATTTAATATAGTATAATATAATATAATATAATATAATATAATATAAATTTAATATAATATAATATAATATAATATAATATAATATAAATATAATATAATATAATATAAATACAATATAATATAATATAATATAATATAATATAATATAATATAATATAAATATAATATAATATAATATAATATAATATAATATAATACTAATATAATATAATATTAATATAATATAAATTTAATATAGTATAATATAATATAAATTTAATATAATATAATATAATATAAATATAATATAGTATAATATAATATAAATATAATATAATATAATATAAATATAATATAATATAATATAATATAATATAATATAATATAATATAATATAATATAATATAATATAATATAATATAATATAAATATAATATAATATAATATAATATAATATAATATAATATAATATAAATTTAATATAATATAATACAATATCAGTAAAAAAATAGTGATTTCAATGATATCCTTCTTCAGTGTTTTTGTCATCATAGTTGTGGCGTGGTTTTTGCTCGATTTTTGTTCATGCTTATCTTTCAAGACATTTTTCTGGATTAGAAACCAAGCTATTTTCATTGGCGATGGGCAGAGTGAACATGCAAAATCACTCCCTGACTCCCTGGCGCTTCATGAATTAACAAGTCAGGAAAGCAAAGTAATGTTATGACTGATAACTCAAAGCCGACTCACCCAAGCTGCTGATGTGTTCTCTTAAATGCTGGAAGGTGGTGCCGAAGCTTTTTGCGTATGAACTCACTTTGGATCCATCCACCACAAACACCACACAGTGCACTTTATCTTTGGTTCTGGGACTCCTTATGAAGCCCTCAGTTTCTACGCCGACCGGCTGATCAGGACTGAACTGCAGAAACAAAACTGAGTTTACTGCAATACAGGAGAAACTGAATTGAATGACGACTTGTGTAACAGTCAACATGTCACTGGTTCACAGCTAAAAGGAAATATATACATAATAAAGAAAAAAATGTGATTTTTTTTTAGGTACATAGTGTTGTTAAAGTGTTCCCTTAAGAAATGTATTTATATCAATCACACCGGTCTGCTTTTCTATAATGTAAATGAACGTGCATGAGTGAATGTACCTGGTGTCCCTCTGGCGTGTGTCCTTTAATGACAGACAAAGCGTCATGCAGAGTCAGTCCTGTGCTTTCTCCTTCTCCAACACCCATAACATCACACAACACCAGAGCCATGGGTTCATCTGCCTTCTCTCCAGACCCTGTAATGTTGAACGAGCGCAGCTGAGAAACACAGAACAGCAGAAAATCAATTAGGCAAGCCATTGTGTAACCGTGGTTTGTTCTGTAGACGATCTAAAAAAATATTGCTTAAAGGGTCACGAAACACCAAAACACATGTGTTGAGCTGTTGACAGTGGTATATGTGTCCCACACTGCTATAAACACTATTAGGACACCTATATTTCACTGAAAAGTGTAAATTGGTTGTTTTTGCGTTATTTCAAGTAAATTTGTACTTCCGGTTTGAAACTAATTTTTGAAGCTGCGTCACGGTCATGAGATAATAGCGTGTATTCCAGCGTGCAGACTGGACGTCTGTGCCAGAGTGTGTCTTATTACGTCTTACAGTGTGCTGCATTAATGCATGAGTAAGGCTTGGTTCAAACCAATCAGCGCGCTCTATTGTGCAACTTCATTAATATTCATTACTGTCACAGTGTTTAGACGACAGAGACGCCACGTTGTGTTGGCAAAACAAGCGTGAAGTGTTGCTTTTATAGTTTGCTGCAGTTCAGTTTTGTTTTCATTTTCTCTCTGTGAGAGCGCAGCTGGAGTCACGTGTGGATTAACAGTGTACGCGACGCTCGACAACAATAACTTACGTGTCTAAGGAGGATTATTGTTTACCTGAGAGCTGTTCTCATCTGCAAACGCTGAGATCCGGATTCGCTTGTAGTCTCCTCTTAATAAAGACGCGGCTCTAGTTGCTGGTGATTGTCCTGTCTCTACAGATTTGGTAAGTGAGCGACCAGTGCTCTTTGTTTATTCTGTTTGTTCGTATCGAACTAACCATTGCACCGAGTGTAAACATGTTAGCACCACAACCAAACTTTAACCTCGTGGAGGATTTTCACCGCATTTTGTGACAGGAATAACACACGCGGTTTTCTGACGCTACCTGCCGTGTGCATCTAAGTTTCCGGGAAATGCGGAGGGTTTTTTTTCTCTCATTCGCCGTGCGGTATCAAACATTGCATGAAAAATACACGCTTAGAGCAGCTCTTCGAATCAAATATCTGGTTTGTCGGGAGGGACATGAATGAATTCCCTGAATGAAAGAGCCAAACTGCAGTTAAAGTCCACCATTCAATAATTTGGCAAATAATTTGACTACAGATGTCCATGTAAACACCGTTACTTTGTCCCCTGTGTGTTTGTGTGTGTGTGTGTGTGTGTGTGTGTGTTTTGACTCTGAAACTCAGCACGCCCAAATAGACACTCCCACACCAAGCCTCTTTACTTCCTCTGACACTCCCCCCTGAACAGAGCTGGACACGCCCACTTTTCTGACTTTTTCCAAAGTAAAGGTGTGAAAACACCCTGCTGAAACGAGGGGGTTTCATGGCCCTTTAAGGGGGCTAATAATTTTGTCTTTAAATTTTCTCTTCTGTTTAAAAAATTAAAAACTGCTTTTATTCTAGCCAAAACAAAACAAATAAGACTTTCTCCAGAAGAAACAATATTATCAGACATACTGTGAAAATGTCCTTGCTCTGTTAAACATCATTTGGGAAATAATGGAAAAAGGAAATAAAAACCACAGGAGGGTGAATAATTCTGATTTTAACTGTGTGTTATATATTGTTTTGGAGGTGTCTATGTACAGCAAAACTTTTTTTTCTCTAACAACAAATCTCTCCTAAGGGAGACAATAAATTTGACCTTGACATGACTGTCCTGCCTGCAGTCCTGACCTGTCTCTAATAGAGAATCTGTGGCGCATTTTAAAGTGCAAATTGCAACAACAAAGACCCCATACTCTTGCACACCTGTCTGTCGGCTCCAGATTCAATTTAATCATAGCTTCTTTCCCAGTTGTAGTCATGTTTACCTTTTTGGTGAAGCTGGTGGAGGACGATGAGCCCACCATTGCTCTGTTAATGACCCGTCCAGAGAAGACAGATTGGACCGAACTGATGAAACTGGACTTTCCAGCACCGACTGGACCAATGAGCAGAATCCTGGCTTCAGAAACACTCTCGCTGACTGGTTTAAAGGACCGGACGGACTCCAGCAGTTTCTCTCTTGCCCTACAAGCACACAGTTAAAGTCAACATTGAACACAATTGGACTGCGATGTTACCAAAAATCCTGAAAACACATTAGGTTAGGTCACAATTCATAGCATTAACAAACCATTAACTAACCCTACTAGCTTGATAAACTCCTTTTTAGCTGTTTATTAACGGTTAGTACGATAGTAATTGGGTTTAGGTTTTGGGTAGGGTTAGAAATGCAGAATAAAATCATACTTTATAACTACTAATGAACAGTTAATACGTTACTAATAGGCATGTAATAATCCAGTGGTTAATAACGTGAATTGTGACCTAAACTAAAATGTTACCAAAATTTAAAAGTGGGGTATCAACTTACTCTTCGCCCCACTCCATTTTTCTCCACTCATTTTCCAGCATGGCAGAAGCTTCGGAATAAAAATCAATGGTTATTAAATAGGGATGTAACAATATTGTAAATACCGTCATACCGCAATAGTAATTTTTTTCAGTATTACCGTAGGCGCATGACTCAATAAAACTATATTTCTGAGAAAAGTTTGCTCAGGTGAATGAAGCGAACGGGAGGTAGCAGGAACTACAATTCCCATCAGCCCAGGCGTGGCCATCATCCTTTGCGGTCTGTTGTCACTACAGATCCAGTAATGTGGAAATGGAGTGTGCTGCTAGTAGCGGGGAAGAAAAAGAGCTGGAAATGATCGAACCTAAAGCGGGTTTTAAATCGGATGTGTGGAAGCATTTCGGTTTCTTTCTAAAAAGATGTAAAAAAGGAGAAAAGGTGACAGACAAAGACAAAAACAGTATGCAGGCACTGCCAGACTGTGGTGAAATATAAGTCGGGGAATACGACTAATAACAGTCATGGGGTCTGCAGAACACAGCACACTGTTCAGATTGATGCAGACATTGACTTGTACCGCAAAGAGACCTCTATCTCACTCATGGCTTGTCCACTCAAGTGGGGGAAAGACAATGCACAACGTTACCCACTGCTGTCAACCTTGGCTAAATCATATCTCTCTGTCCCAGAAACCTCAGTCCCAAATGAGAGGGGTTTTATCTGTTGCAGGGGACATGCCCAGACATCCCAGCTTTTACCAGATTATAGTTATATGATCATTTTCCTTTAAAAACCCATCTCTATCTAAATGAGTGAGTGATTAAATGTTGAATGTGATGAGTTTTCAACAATACTAAATTGAAACTTAATTTTTTTTATATGGTTTAATAGTTTTTTGTTATTAAAATTGAAAAATTGAAGTTCCTGTTTCGAAGCTTACAGATAGATGGCTGATATGTATGTCATTGATATGTTCAGTTCTAGGGTAAATAAACACTTTTGGCACTTTTTTTGAGTCTTTTCATTAGTTTTGTTTTTCCTGTAAATTACTCCATAAATACCGTACCGTGCCATCCATACCGAGGTATTATCGTACCGTGAAATTCTGATACTGTTACATCCCTATTATTAAGTAAACAGCAGGACTATATAGTAAAGGAATTAGGGATGTTTGCAAATATATGAGTTAAATAAATGTGCTTCAGTCTACTTTTTTTGCCAAACATAAAAAAAACATAGCTCCTGGTACATTTCATTGCAGATTTTAAATGACAAATCCATTAGAGGGCGCTGTCTACATTAGTGCAAATCTGAAATGGTTTGCCAACTGCTGTGTTGCCACCAGACATGGAAGAGGCGTCAAGCACGAGTGATTTACATGTTAAAGGTGCAGTAGGTGATCTGCCAAAATGCTAACCGCTTAGCATATTATCTTTGGACGGCGGACAGGGACTGTGAATCAAAGCCACACCCCCTGAAATCACGAGCGCGCGGACCGCGTCACAACAGCCGACAGACAACCCACTAGTTCATGTCATTCGCCAGTTAGTTAGTGCCAGCGCCGTGCAGGAATTACATGTATTACTTTGCCACACTTACACACTTAGCGGTGAACAGTATAGGAAGGCTGTCATGGTTCAAAAATGACCCAATGTGAATATAAAAGCAACTTCACCTCAGTAAAGCAGGTTAGGCGGAATAGCGCTATTTACTGGTGTTTTGTTGTTAAACTAAATATAAATCTACATTATAGATGCTGTCAAAGGACCTTATGAAACTGAAAATAATCACAATTTTTCAAAAGTTTGATTTCTCCCGGTCCGTCTCGTGACCGCGCGGCCACTTTAAGAGCGAATTATACCTGCGCCTGGCTTTACAGTAATCGGCCCGAGCTCGGCTGTCCTTCGCCGCCTCCGGCTCCGACTCGGCATCTGCGAGAGGCCCGCAGCTCGCTCGGAGCGCATGCGTTTGTGATGCAGACGGGCACGCGCTAATCTGCGTGAACAGATGCGCAGAAGTCGGAATCTACATTTGCTGACAGACAGTCTGACCTGCCTATCGTAATTAAGGGAGATGACGGTCCGACTCTATTTAATTGGATGAACATTTTTTAGTTTTATGCTTTACCCTGAATATAAAAACACATATAAACGCATTTAGATCATTTACTGTAATCATTACTATTGGACTGTGAAGAGACTTTCAACCAGCACAACAACACATGTTTCTGAAGACAATCACCTACTGCACCTTTAAGTCAAGGAAAATATGCGAAAATGAGGTGTCGCGAATGATGTGATTCGCGCAAATGAAGTGGTGCGAGTTTAACGTTTTGCGCGTTCAAAAATCTGAACTTCAGCCAACTTAACCAATCAGGAGTTTTCTCCCATGGGGAAGTGATTATGATGTATAATTATGATTATGTCCTCCTGCCGACACTGACAACAGTTCATCAAACTGGGCTTGGCATAAGCACCGCTGAAAGCCTCTATCATTCTTGTTACGTTTCTGGAGGAGTTGATGAACTCAGAGCTGGGTGCACCTCTGAAAGGATCTAGTGGACTCAGGCACGGCTCCAAACAAATCGACGCTGTTTTCAGCCTTCATAAAGCACATAAACACAGCTACTCTCTCAATAAAATCAACGTTAGCCATTTAGCAACCAAGCTAGAGTCACCGGGCAGATAGAAGCCCTGTCCATGATGCGAATCCGCATCTGTTGTGAAGTGAATTTGACGAGCGAATGAAGCGGAATTGATGTGCGAATGAAGAAAGTAAACTGAAAATGTTCACGGACACTTGAATATCGTGATTTATCAAAGCTTGCCACGTCTGCCCTGCTGAAAAATCCAGCTTAAACCAGCCTAGGCTGGTTGGCTGGTTTTAGCTGGTTGACCAGGCTGGTTTTAGAGGGGTTTTGGCCCTTTCCAGGCTGGTTTTCAGCCATTTCCAGCCTGGTTTTAGCTGGATAAGTGTTTTGCATCCAGATTTTAGATCTTCAACCCTCCTCTGGTGATCATCACCTCTAACTAGAAAGTAGTTTCACCTTAAATTAATTGGATACATGGTGACGCAGTGGGTAGCACGTTCGCCTCACAGCAAGAAGGTTGCTGGTTCGATCCTCGGCTCAGTTGGCGTTTCTGTGTAGAGTTTGCATGTTCTCCCTGCCTTCGCGTGGGTTTCCTCCGGGTGCTCCGGTTTCCCCTACAGTCCAAAGACATGCGGTACAGGTGAATTAGGTAGGCTAAATTGTCCGTCGTGTATGAGTGTGTGTGTGGATGTTTCCCAGAGATGGGTTGCAGCTGGAAGGGCATCCGCTGCGTAAAAACTTGCTGGATAAGTTGGTGGTTCATTCCGCTGTGGCGACCCCGGATTAATAAAGGGACTAAGCCGACAAGAAAATTAATGAATGAATTGGATACATCTAAAAGCATCAGTCAATTACCTCTGTCTAGTGACTGGCGAGAGTGTGAGCGTGGACTCCGTGTATTCGGCTGATGTGTTCGTCCTGAGCATCATGAGCACCCAAAATTAAAGAGTAATTCAAAAAAGGAGAGTTCAAGCAGATGATCAAATGTGTAGAAGAGTAATATATAAATGACCAATAATCAATCTGAAACTTGAGGCCCATATAGTAAGTGAATTTACGTTAAATTACTTTATGTTCTGAAAAAGACTGAAACCTTCAATCAGCAGTGGACACCATCACGGTATCGCCACATTGAATGAGCATCTTATGAATCGGTCAAAATGGAGACAGAAAATGTCCTGCTGCTTTACATTTTATGTCTTCCTCACATTATAAATAAACCCCAGACAGCATGTTATAATAAAAATGCACATCATAACTTTCAACACAATTGTGTGAGATTGTTAGGGTTGTTGTGTATCTTACCTAGAGAGAACTGAGGCACTGTCACAGTTTCAGGTGTTTGAGAAGAGCTTTGAGCAGAGCTGCTGACGGCAGAGGAGACTGAAGAAGAAGTGCTGACAGATGCAGGTGTGAAGCTGCTGCCTAAAACAGGACTTGGAGCCGCTCTTTTAGGTTTTTGAGCACCAAAACCTGAAACAAAAACTGGAACTGTGACACCAAAAGCTGGAACTGCCTTTACAGGAGCGCCAAACCCTGAAGATCCACCAAAACCAAATCCTTGACTCATTCTTGATCACTGTTTTTCAATGTTCCTACGATCAAATATACAAGGTATAAGAAACATGGGTAGACTGTAAAAAAAAATCCATAAATTAGCTGTTTTCTGTATTTTGTGATTGTTTTTATTTTCCCCCCATTTATTTATGCCTTTGAATGGCATTATGGGAGCTTGACCTTTCCATCTCCATCAACTTTTAACCTTGAAAAGTTAGAAAATGTGACTTTTATTGACATTTTTAATAGTGTAAAGTGCTTTATAGTCTGGGTTGGAGTTGTATATTACCCTACAAAACAAAACTTTTAATAAATTTCCAGTACTTTTTATGTTATTTGAATTATTTCTCTACACATAACGATTGTGTAGCACCTAGCATTTTTACAGGCCATGGATTCTGTCTGATCTATTTGTTGAATAGTAATAAATAAATAATTTAAAAGAGCCAAAATAAATAAGCCAAGACATCTGCCAGTGATCATCTTATAGACATCAAAAAATATTGTTTGGAACCCAAATTTTTTTTACAGCACATCTGAAGTCTTGTCTTATCTGTGTATTTGATGAATAATACTAAATAAGCAATGAACTGAAAGAAGAAAAGCCAAGACATCTATGTTTAGATGTCTATTAGAGGTCTGGTAAACACAAAATGGCTTGCTGGAGGAAATTAAATACAAATGATACTTAAATCAACTGGGTGTATTTTAAACTTGTGTATTTAATTGCAGTTAACTTACTTTTTATTATTTTATTTTAATGACATTATGAAACAGAGTTTTATAGTCAAAATGTAGTTTTAAAACCTGCAATTGAGATTAAAGAGATCATTTTGTTCCTTAGGATGTGAAACTAACTTAGACATTGAAGGATGTAAATAATGGAGCACGAAAAATAACTTGAAGGATAATATTTATTCAGCAGGTTATTTACAGTGTGTTTAGTTAATATATTCATTTAGATATGAATAGTGGCTCAAAAACTGACATGAGATCCGAGTTTTGTGTCAGCCATTAATATAAGCAAGCATACTAAACATGGAGAATTAAATCGTATATTAGGTTGTTATCGATAAGTTACTGTTATTGTTATCTAAATAATAAGAAAGGAAAACAGGCTATTGACCAATGCAGTCTATAACTGACATTAAATCATATGTGAGAAACAGAAATACAATAAGTCAATTTATGACAGGATACACTTTACACTTTGACGGTTAAACGACCACTCAACTTATTGCAGAAGGTCGGAAACGTCACTTGTTTGCACTGACAGCTTACGCCAAAATACATCAGGATCCTTCAGTAGAAAATTACCTCGTTTTAACTATACTCAGAGAAGTGTTTCGGCGAAGAATAAATGTATTCAGATAAAGGGTGGGTGAGAAATTAACTTAAAACACACTCACGGTCATGAAGTGCACGAAAGTCGGAGCCCAGATCAAATGTTTTCGATACTGAGGAAACGAAAGTTATGAAGGACGTTTGACATCTGAGGCCACCAGAGAGCAGCAGTTCAACACTTATTGGATGGAAAAGTAAAATACTGACGGAAAACAAACATCTTCTAGACGTTAAGACTGTTTCTATCGAGTTCTTCGCAAATTAAGCTAGACTAATGTTTTTAAAACCGTATTAGCCATTAGCAATTTAGCATGCAGGATGAAACTATGTAAGTTAGTATGATGACGACACTTAAGTACTGTAATGTTTTTTTTTTTTTACCAAAGGAACTACTACTAGCCTATTATTCTGTTGTGGCAGTAATAAGCAGCTGAGGTATTACGTAATTACAAATGCAGTACAAAACAAATGACCCAATATGCGTTTTACAATAGGCCTATATAAGTTACAGAAATAGAAATATAGTACATTTAAATTCATGTCATATATTAAATAAAATCTACAACATACAAGATTTCTACAATATTGTATATATTTTTGTTTCTCTTGATTTTTGCTATTTTTGAAAATTATATTTCTTATTTTCCCTTAACATAAATTTGGGCTACTGATTTTTTCAACCATTACTGCAAGTCATTTTGTTAGATTAGCTCCAGATTTGGCTTTAGTACTGATTAATCTAATGTTTATGCACAGATATATATATATATATATATATATATATATATATATATATATATATATATATATATATATATATATATATATATATATATATATATATATATATATAATCTTTATGCAATGTTTATGCACAGATATAGCAAAGCATCCTATAGAAAATATTAATTTAAATGAGAAATTTGTGAGGGGTGTACTCATACACTGTATCCAGTATATATTATACAAGAGCTTCCCTTCTGAAAACAAACCTGACCAGCCTGGTTTTAGATGGACATAGCTAAGCTGGTCACTTTCCAGCCTAATCAGCTAAAACCAGCCTGGAAATGATCAAAACTCCCTTACAACCAGGCTGGTCGACCAGTTGAAAGGTTTAAGCTGTTTGTTTCAGCAGGGTTACTGTAGTTAAAACTAAACTTTAATATTTAATACCATGAACTAAATAACACTACACTATTTAATAAAATGTATCAGTTCTGGCTAGTTAATACTACAGGATGCCTTAACATTATTAAAGTGAAAGTGATTTAATAATATATGCAGTATAATACACTAATAGAATGATACAAAAACACACAAAAATCACTTATAAATAATTGTTATTCACTTTTTTCATGAATGAAATTTGCACAAATGAATCACTGGACTTTAAACTCCACTTTTATTATTTACGTGTCTGTGTATTTTCTTAATCCTCACATCACTGCAGGAAGAAAGAGAGACTGTACAGCTTAACTTATCAGCTTTATTTGTGATTTGAAAACTATGCTTCAATTTCGAAATTCAGCTCTGAAACATCTATTAGTGACATCAAGCACACGTTTGCTGTAATATTCGTTTATTTACTTATTTATTTGGCTGGTCTCTTCTTGTAAGGAATATATATATATGTAAAAAACAAAATGCATTTAAACAACAACAACAAAAAAATCCAAAACCAACTAGTTGTACCTCATAAAAATAGTAATCGGCTCAGAAAAGAAAAACTAAAATAAATAAAAGTGCAATTCTGAAAAGGTAAAGCTTTAACGGTAACACTAACGACTTCATAAAGGTCCAAAATAACGAAGAGAGTGTATAATGGAAATACGACCGGAATTATTTATCTAGCAGAAACTACAGCAGCTAAAGCAGTGATAATATGCTCAGCATTTGAGCTGTCTGCACGACATCCAGCAAATCAAAAACAAGTGATCTAATCAAGTGATACGAATGACATGCTGATGCTTAGTGTTGATTGATGATGGCGAAACAATAAGGCGTTCATCTTGGTACCAAAAAACAAATAAGTGGCCAAAATAATAAAAACCTACACTATTTTCCACTAAACAAACGCAGAATATTGGCTTTCACTACATACTGTAATATGAGTCACAAAAAAAATCACATAGTGTTTGTATTCGATACACTGAAACAGCCTAATATTCTGAAACCACACTTTCCGTCGAAGCTTTTAATCTATTTTTGGTACAAACTGATGTACCGGTATATTAGTGACATGTTTACAGAGACGGCAAGGCTATTTCTGTTCTCCTAATGCTGTTAAACAAAAGCATAATACTTTAATTGGCCCGATTTTCTAACTAACATTTAGTGCAGTCAAAGCTAACCCTAACCAGTCAAACCCTATTGTACTTTCCCAATGTGTGTCTTCTGTGCAAACTGTAATGTAGGACGACGAGAAACTGCTGCTGATTCTTGTCCAACGTGCTAGATATCCAACAAGATGCGATGGATTACATAAAATACCATAAAACTGCTAAAAACTGGGCATACAAAAGGCAAGAGTCGACCCCGTTCATGCAGAATCTGTAATAATTTATGTGGATGCTGCAGATGAAAGTCATGAGGGATGAACAGAGCCGCTGCGGAGTCAAAACGAGTGTGTGAACCGAGCGCAGAGAAGTGCTGTAGTGACAGGCAGGGGTGCGGTTGGCTAAAACTCCACTTTGCATGCTGGGAAGGTCTCGTCCTGCATGGCCACCGTGCTGTTGCTGCCGAGGACGGTGATGGAGAGATCTTTCTGCCGCTCGTGGGTCTGCTGGTACCAGTTGTGCATCGACAGCGAATCGAATGTGGGGATCAGAGTCACCTGTAGAGGAACCAAAACATGCCATCATAACATTATACGTTATTCACTATAGTTTAGTAAGGTAATAATACAATAAGACAAGAACTTGGTTAAAGTGTGTCAGAACTAAAGGTGCAACAGATCTCAGTTCAGATCACACTATGGTTTTTGAGTCCCAGATCGGACCAGTTTTCGGATAATAATAATAAACTTTATTTGTATAGCACTTTTCCAACATACATGCAACTCAAAGTGCCTCACAAACAACAACAAAAGCATTAAAATAGACCACAAAAACTTATCACATATACTGAAATAAAAGCATTCATATACACAAAATATGAGTATATATTAACATGATCACACACACAATAGTCCTCACATATGCAAGCACACACCATACATTACATACATTAACCTACAACAAAACAGATAAAATGCGTACACCTAACAAACTTGTTTAATCATACGCAATTTTAAAAAGATGTGTCTTAACACGCTTTTTAAAAACATGAACACTTGGGGATTCTTTCACTTCAAGAGGGAGACAGTTCCAAATTTTTGGAGCATAATGGCTAAAAGAAGTGCTGCCAGATCGCATCAGGTTTACAGGATAAAATTCTAAAAGTCCAGCACTAGAAGAGCGTAGCAAACGGTTTGGATTATATTTTGTTAAACAGTCGGAAATGTGCTTTATAAACTAATAAAAGAATTTTAAAATCTATCCTTTGGTGCACAGGCAACCAGTGTAATTCTATTAATACTGGTGTGTTGTGCTCTCGTTTCTTTAATTTCATTAAAACTCTGCAACTTCATTGTAGAACCCTTAGGTAGACCAGTATAGATAGCATTGCAATAATCAAGCCGAGAGAAAATAAAAGCATGAATTAATTTCTTGGCATCATCAAAAGATAGGAAAGAACGAATTTTGGCAACATTTCTTAAATGATAAAAACATGGATCAACAAAAAAGGTGGAGACAAATGTCATTTGCTTTCGATTTATGACAAAAACATTACTGCAAGTAACTTTTGCTTTTAACAAACGTAACTTAGAACCTGAAATTGTAATAATATATATATATATATATATATATATATATTTTTTTTTTTTTAATTTTTTTTATTATTATTATTTTTCCCCACATTTTTTATGTTACAGCCTTATTCCAAATTGGATTAAATTAATTGAATTTCTCAACATTCTACACACAATCCCCCATAATGACAACGTGAAAAAAAGAGTTTTTGAAATTGTTGCAACATTATTAAAAATAAAAAAGCTGAAAAATCACATGTACATCAATATTCACAGGCTTTGGCGTGAAGCTCTAAATTGAGCTCGGGTACATTCTGTTTCCACTGATCATTCTTGAGATGTTTCAGCTTCATTAGAGTCACCTGTGCTCAATTCAGTTGATTGGACATGATTTGAAAAGGCATTGACCTGTCTATATAAGGGCCCAGGGTTGACAGTGCATGTCAAAGCACAAACCAAGCATGAAGACAAAGGAATTGTCTGTAGTTAGCCTCACCTTATTGGTGTTTCGGAACATCTAATTTTTATGAGTTGGGTCATTAGCCCAACGCTCGACCAGGACACACACATACACAACAGACAATTTAGCTTACCCAATTCACCTATATTGCATGTCTTTGAACTTGTGTGGGAGCACCCAGAGGAAACCCACGCAAACAAGGGGAAAACACGACCCAGCCGAGGCTCGAACCAGTCACCTAATTAGTATTATTACCCACAGTATGAAAGGTAACACTGTAGTTTAAGTAACTATTCACACTATTATTTGCCTATTATTAAGATATTAACTGCTTCTCAGCCCTTATAAAAGTATTATTTTACATCCCTACTTAATACCTAAACACTACCTCAATTATTATTAAGCAGCTAATTGGCAGTTTATTTGAGCTAATAGTCTTATTTAATGGTTTGTTAATAGAGATAAATGTACATTAACAAAGTGTGACTGTGAAGTTATAGACTCAAATGTAAAAAGTCTTACAAAGGTACTTTATATTATTAAAAAATGAATAATGATTACAAAAAATGTTTAGTTTTCAGGCAAAGTGCATTCAGAATTTTTGGTTTTGGCCCAGAATCTTCATTTGGGTGCATCCCTGCAAACAACCTCCACTCACCTGCACATCAGGCCAGGACGCTTTGCCCTCCAGCAGGGAGTCCAGAATAGACCTCATGACGGTCTCCTTGTGTGGCTCGTCTCCACTAATTATATAGCAAGATGAGCGGAGGCGCCGGAAAAACTCCACATCCACTGTATGAGCTGCAGAGCCGGAGGGCAAATATGCCAAGTCCAAACAGACGGGCGCTGAACCAAAACTTACACTCGCAGAACCTGCGAACAGAAGCAGCAACAATGGGCACGTTTGGTCTTCAAATTCACCTGAAGAGCTAGTAAATTCTTACAGCTCAGATCAATGTTTCATGTCTAATTGTTTAGTTTTCTAACCGTTATAATGGGAATAATGTACATCTAGGCACTACATCTAGGAGTTTTATACTGTGAGAACAACTGGCTGAATGTTCATTATCCGTTACTAGTGCATATAATCTGATAAAGACTAGCATGTTTCATTTATTTTAAAGTCCTTCTTGACTGGTTGGTGTATTGGGCGATTGCAAGTCCTGCTTTTATGATGCAATTAATATCGACTGATTGGGACAGAGGTCAAAAGAATTGCATAATCTTATGCAGTTCCTATCATAACAGAGAAAAAACTATGCAGTCTGAACATTGGTCTAAAGAATCTAAGAATACTGTTAACATACTAAAAACCATCTTGTTAAAAGTGGTGCTTTTAAATTCATCAATTTTAATTTCAAGAGTTCACACTTAGCTGATGATTGATTATAAAGCTTGTTTGGCATGCTGTCCCGGGAGAGACTCATATAAGATCTTCAAGACCAGGGCTCCCTTCCGTTTGCAAGGCGAGAGGGGAGTTTGAGCTGAGGTAGATCTGCAGAACTCCCCTGCTGTAGTAGCTAATGAGCAGATAGTGATTGCTCTTAAGACATAACTACTTACTAGGAGCATGTCTATGGTGCTGATTTGGATTAGTCAATTAACTTAAGTTGCATGTTTTTGGATGGTATGAGGAAACAAGGGAACTCGAGAGAAACCCTCGAGAGAAGTGGGGGAATGTGTAAACTGCACAGGATTGTCGGCTGGCTTAGTTAGAACTAGAACCAGTGACATTCTTGCTGTGAGACAACAGTGCTAACAACTGGGCCACCATGCCACCAGTCTAGGAAAGAAGGGGGAGTAAGGGTGGAAGGGGGGATTCTTCAAAACGAAGATGGCAGCTATATGGAACTTAAGGTATTTATAGTGGCTGAGGAATCGTCTGATTGGTCAATCATAAATTGAAAAATGCGGGACCGGCTGCAAGCAATCATAAGAATGTGATCCTCTGGAAATTAGTTTATAAATAAACTTCCTATATTGTTACTAACTGACGAATGAACTGATAAATAGATGCATTATCCATTAGTCCCTCCAGAACTTTGCGAGTCCAATGGTTCTTAAGATCATTTCAGCATCAATATTGCAATGTGTGCATCCGCAATAGTCAGGATGTGCAATGTTAGTGTTGAAGTTTAACAGGAGCCACAATGACAAAGGGTGACCATAATAGAGTAAAAGTGTATCATTTGCATGTGTTTTTAAGGCCTCTGAGCATTTAAAGCAGGGGTCACCTAACTTGTTCCTGGAGGGTGGGTGTCCTGCAGACTTTAGCTCCAACCCTAATCAAACACACCTGAACAGGCTAATCAAGGTCTTACTAGGTATACTTGAAACACCCAGGCAGGTGTGTTGAGGCAAGTTGGAGCTAAACTGGTCCTCAAGGACTGAGATTGGTGACCTCTGATTTAAAGCATCTAGGAACTAGAAAGTTTATAGTTTGAAACTTTAGTGAAGGTTAATTTGATAGAATTATTAATATGACCATACAGACTATAGACTGTACAGCGCTGTTTTACATTTCATTATTTAATTTCTTTACCTGAATACTATTAGGACTCCCTAGAAAATGGTTAAGAACTTATTTATTCAATGATTGAAATTAGTTTATTACATTTTATCCATTTTATACCAATTAAACTTTTGCAGAAAAACTAAATAACGCATTGTCAGATTTCCCAATGTCATGCAGCCCTACTTGAGATCATAAGATGCATCAGTCCCTCCAGAATTTTGCGAGTACACTGGTTCCTAAGATCACAAGTTTTTTGTATATTTACAGGAAAGCACTAGAATCCAAGCAAATAATGCCATACGTTTTGAAAAAAAGTGTCACAAAATCATTTTAGGCCACAAATATATACTAATGAATGTCCCTGCACAATCCTGGATGGACTAACTCATGCTTTTCTTCAAAAAAAGCAAAGAAAACAAACAAAAAAGGCCACTTACTGGATGAGGACTTGGAAGATGTTGGCCTAGATCCACCAATAGCACTGCGGGACGGAGGTCTGGTGTCCAAACTCGATGTTACCCGAATAGTCCCAGTTGCAGACACCGGACCACCAATCTTTGTCTTCCCAGTCTGTGCTACAACATTAGCAGATCCCGTCTTTGTGGGAGCTGCTGCTGCAGTTTTTTTGGTCTTTGCAGTTACATTCTTGGAAGACTTTCCCTGACTGTCAGCCTCAGGGTCAGCCATGCAGGCACCGCGTTGGGGTGGCAGCGGTGGTAAATCCTTCATTGGGGCAGGCGGAGGGTCTTGGGAATTGTGGTGTAACGAGTGACTGCTTGGATGGTGAGGTGGAAACAAATCACTAGTAGTGTCCTCTTCAGAGTCCAACTCCTCACTAATAGAAGGACACTCTTCAGTGGCTGGCGGCACGTCAGAATCAGAAACCGAAATAAGAGAGACGCTTACAGATGATGTGGTCTCCTGTGATTGGTGATCTCTAAGTGGCTCCTGAGAAAGGTCAGGACTCGGGGCGGCAACCTCCGAAGACAATCCTTGTTGGTTCTCCAGAGATTTGTGGTGCTTAAACTCACAAGGTGAAACCAGACATAGATCGACATCATGAGGCAGAACGTCACCCTGTAGTCCATAAAGGTGATTTTCAGAGTCATCGTATGCATGGTGACTATTGTGAGATGTTTTTAAAGGTAAAGACATATCTGCTTTTGGGTCACGGTCTGCTAGATGTCCATTAGTGTACGCTAGACTACCCATCTCCTCTTGAGGATGACAAACAGGCACTTGTTCGAAGGAAACCGATAAAGAGTCCTCTACTTCAGTGGAGTGTGGAGAGCCTACTTCCGCGGGGAAGGAAGTGATGCTGGTAGAGCCGTCTTTAAATGAAGTTGAGGAGAGAAAGCTTGATTGTCGATCTTGTGACGATATGGAGCTGTTTTCAATATTGCTTCTAGAGTTCTTGCAGATTCCCAATTGACCGTCTTCCACAGCAAGACCAGACTTCCTGATGCCTACCTTACAGTCTTCACTAGAATCCAGACAAGCATTGTCCGGGGATTGTGGGTAACGGGTTTGCCATGAACTGTTCTTCCCGGAGTCTGCAGGAGAAACTAACTCAAGAGTTTTTTCATCCGAGCTTGTACAGGCATCCTCTTTGAGGCATCCATCAAGCTCTGTTGGTGTGAGATCAAAATTAACACTTCTCTCACTCTTTGGAGTCTTAGTAAGTGGTGAGGGGTTGTTTGAGCCGGGAGTTCCATCCATACTCCGAAACTTCTCTGGACTTTCCTCAGTACCAGTTTTAGAGCCGTTCACTTGCCCAGCGCTGCTGTCAGAGGCAGTTCTTGAGCTCATATTGTTTCCCTCAGCATCCTGCAGTGACCCATGTTCATTATCCAACTTCAATTTCTCTAATTGTTTAGAAATGTCCTCAGGCGTGGAAGTCTTTGAATTGTCTCCACTTGAGGACTTCACATTGTCAGGCTCCTTTTTGTCTGGCTTTGGTTTCCCTTTAGTTACAGGATCCTTTTTAGAGACCAATACGTCTTTTTTTAGAGAGCCATTCTTGCCAACTGACTTTCTAGACTCTGTATTCCCAGGCAAACTTCCAGCAGGTTTTTTAACCTCTTTGACAGGAGGTTTGGTAGTTTTTTTGTCTTCTGGTTTGACCTCTTTCTTAATCTCCTTTTTTAGATCAGGTTTAACAATATCTTTCTTGGGCTTTGCACCAAGATCTTTTTTCAAGGGTTCTTTCTTTTTCTCCACATGCTCATCTTTCTTTGCAATACTTGTCGGCGGCTTTTCCTCTTTCTTCCTCACTTCCTTTTTCTCATCTTTTGCAGGTTCTTTCTTAGCTACTTGCTTTTCAGCAGTCTTAGGTCTCAGCTTCACATCATCTTTTGGCTTTGCCTTTTCTTCACTTTCCTTCCCCTCTTTGGGAACCATTTCATTAGTGGGTTTAGTCTTTGTTTTAGTGTCTTGCTTTTTCGGATCTACTTTGACTATCTTGTCTTTGGGTAAGGCACTGCCAGGTCGAGATTCTTTGGAAATACTCTTAAGGCTTTCCTTGCTCCCGGTGTGCTTTGGCTGTTTATCCAATTTGGATGCCTCAAGGTCCTTCAAACTAACTACTGAG
Source organism: Danio rerio (assembly GCF_052040795.2). NCBI lineage: Eukaryota > Metazoa > Chordata > Actinopteri > Cypriniformes > Danionidae > Danio > Danio rerio. The sequence goes on from NC_141042.1 coordinate 39,849,259, forward strand.
TGTTTGAGGAACTCCAGATGCTTTAGTCTCTCTAAACCTTCAAAGATCTTGGACTGTGGAGTGCACCCAGGAAACAAAACCCTGATGATCTTTTCTCGAGGATTAGCTGGATGCCACACCAACAGCGCACATATAGACACCATACTCTCAAGAGGAATATCTGTGGGTTTTATATTTGGAGGACTTGCAGGCCAAGTTTGAAAGAAAGCCTCTAGTTCTTTGCTACCTTTGACTGGATTGAGCACATAAAGATCTAGTCGACCTACACCCATTTTCTGGAAAAGAATTACCGGCTCAATAGTTGGCCCGGCAGATCGACTGAGCCGTTCTGGAAATATCGACAACTTTTCTAAATGCTGTAATGTTAGAGAAACCTGATCAGAACTTCTGAGGACCCTAGGGTCACTCTGCAATTTCTTGAGTCTTTCTGATGCATTGAAAAATACAACACCTATTTCTGGAGATATAAGATTCTTCTGCCAGTCTTCACTGCTCTGTGATCCAGCGGACTGTTCTTCTTCATGTTCAGCCACTTTTCTGTGAAGTAGGCTGTTTATACCAGGTAAATTATCTACACCTGCATGGGTGAGCAATACGGAGTCAACTCGGTCTAGATGCCTTACCAGTTTCCAAAAACAGGATCGAGCATCAGACCCCCCATTGACTAAGACATTGAAACCATTCACAGCGAAGAAGGCACTGTCGCCTCTTCCTCCGGGGAACACATAGCAGCAGGGACGGGACAGTTTCAGAAAGCCTACTGTACTGGGAGGCACAAGCAGGTCAAATGGCGACTGAGGTTCAAGAGACTCTGAGAGATACTCGGTGAACTCCTGAAGGCCCTCCATCTCGGGGAGCACTAATGGGGGGTTGGTTTTAATCTCTATATAATCTTGCAAATTATGCTTTTCTAGCTGAGAGGTTTTCCATTTGCCAGATTCGGGGCAGCTCAGAGTAAGGCGGGCTTTCTGAGTAGGATCTGCAGAGCTCAGAAGATCTCCAATCTGTGTTGAGGGGAGGATTAAAAGAGAAAAAAAATCGATTAGAAGAAAGAACAATACCAGTGGGGAGCACTTTTAGTTTAGCCTAAATAATTAAATCGGATTAAACCATTAGAATTTTGGTGAAACTAAAAATAGAAAGAGTTTTGATATTATGACGCAGTACCAGAAAATTTCCATGTAGGTAACACCAATGTGTAATATCATTGCACTGCTATAGCCATGGTGTGGTAGCAAAGTTCCATTATTATTACACCAGAATAAGGGTGCTTTTACACCTGTAGATCGATTGTTTTTTTGTTTTGAAAGAGGGATTAAAATCATTACAATGTTTATTTTTGCTCTTGGTGCGTTTCGCTTTTAAACGTTTCTAAACAGACCAAAATCTTCAAAACAAGTCACGTGCGAGTAAACTCTCCTCACATTGGTCATAGTTTTAGGTAGGGCTGGGCCAATAAACTATATTATATTGAATCTAAATTTAAATTCATGTCAATAACAATATTAAGCACTGCATTTTTTTACTCTGTAACGATCTAAGAGTCGATCACACAGCAGAAATGTGCAACAACGGGAATCGAAAAGTGTGTTGATATTAGAGATATTAGAAAAATTTACAGACATCGTAAATTGTATGGCAAGTGTAAACGCATGAAATGAATATGGGTTACAATTAAAACAACGTGTAAACGGACAGGCAAACAAATCAGATATAGGCAACAAATCGGAATTGGGCATCAAGACCTGACAGTGACAACGGGGCCTAAAAGAGTATTGTTACTAGCCATATTGGTCTAGAAAATAGCAACTTTTCATTTTCTGTAGGTCTTAATACACAATGCACAATACAGAATAGTCAACCTTTAAATACGAAAATTATTAAAGTGCTTTGGTTATTTTTGAGCGTGATGCTAACGGTCTAATCCAGGGGTCACCAAACTTGTTCCTGAAGGTCCGGTGTCCTGCAGATTTTACCTCCAACCCTAATCAAACACACCTGAACAAGCTAATCAAGGTCTTGCTAGGTATACTTAAAACATCCAGGCAGGTGTGTTAAGGCAAGTTGGAGCTAAACCCTGCAGGGACACCGGCCATCTAGGATGGAGATTGGTGACCTCTGGTCTAATCTAATTCAATGATCTATGCTTAACTAAGCTAAAAGGGCTTCCGCCAGACCTGGACATTGGCTGATTTAATAAAAAAAATGGTTAAACTCAACTGTTTACTTCTAGGGAAGCTATAAATGAGCCTTTAAGTTGAAACTCACTTAAATTTGACTATTTTCTTCTGATAACAAGACAATATATTTCCATGGCTGAAAATGCTTTGTGATTTAGGAACTTTTAGATATTTGGACCAGACACTAAGGCAAAAACTACAAGTACAAACATACCCTGCTAAAAAATCCAGCTTAAACCAGCCTAGGCTGGTTGGCTGGTTTTAGCTGGTCGACCAGGCTGGTTTCAGAGGGGTTTTGGCCATTTCCAGGCTGGTTTCCAGCCATTTTCAGCCTGGTCTTAGCTGGTCAGGCTGGAAAATGACCAGCCAAATCCAGCTAAAACCAGCTTGACAAGTGCCACCAGCTTGGAAGTGGCAAAAACCCCTTTAAAACCAGGCTGGTCGACCAGCTAAAACCAGCCTAGGCTGGTTTAAGCTGGATTTTTCAGCAGGGTACATATTCATATTAGTTACAAATAAAGATTAATATGGTTTTGTGTACGCTACAAAAAAATAAGCACCCAATTGTGTAACAAACAAAAAAGAAAAACAATCTGACTGACCTCTTCGTCTGTAAATATCTGGATGAAATCCTCTAATGAGAAAGACCCTGTCTGTAGCACAAGGTCTCCAGTCTCCTCAACACATTGTCCAGCAAGAATTAGCAGCTTGTGAAGAGACGTATCAGAAATGAGTCGGCGAACCTATGAAAATATAACAAGCACATGTTTACAAGACATTATTGGAGAGTAGCAGCTCACATTAAAACGATCAAACATTTTAAGCTTTCAAATCAAGATGTCAAATTTAGCAGTGATGGGAAGAGGACACTTGGCTACTGCTCTGGATAGCAAATATCAAGAGCAAATATAACTAAATGAGGTACTTCAAGGAATGTGTCAACATTTCCCTGTGTTTACAATGCAAATAGCTTCCAAGCATTTTTTAAAGGAAAAAACTGCAGCAGACTGAGAACAAATAAGGAAGTGAAGGTGCTTGTGTGTAACAGTATGGTAAAAATAA